>NC_143098.1:11045000-11202500 GCF_061535455.1 Colias philodice | reverse complement strand
GTGACAATGAGAGGTATATGGCTTAGTGAAGACTTTAGAGCCTTTATTGTTTTCTATGGCCTCTTTGATGGTTTTGGCATTATATTGGCGGATGTCATGCCGAATACGTTTTTTAACTTCCTTATTCAGGTCTCGGTATTCTGACGTATCTTTGCTAACGTATTCTCTTCTCTTACTCATCAAATCAAGAGTCTCACTAGAAAGCTTAGATTTATGTCCCTTCTTTGGTTGAAAGTATTTTTGCCCCACCTCACGAATTATTCGCACAAGTTCATTGCTAGTGGCATTGACATCGTCGTCGTTAATTGGCAATGCTTCAAATCGATTTTTTAATTCTAGTTGAAACTTTTCAGAACCATCTTGCGTATAGAGTAGGTTCGGACGTAGAGTTGACTTCATCAGGCGCTTACGCTCTAGTTGGACATCGATATTAAGCGTACCTCTTACCATTCTATGGTCGCTGCCGGTATTGAACCTATTGACCACAGAGACGTCGGTGAATATGTAGCGCTTGTCGGTAAGGATGAAGTCAATCTCGTTCTTTGTCATGCCATCTGGGCTCCGCCATGTCCACTTTCTTTGGGGCTTCTTTTTGAAAAATGAGCTCATACTGTATAGCCGCTGATTTTCGAGAAAGTTAACAAGCATTTGACCCCTTGTGTTTCTACATCCATATCCGTGTGGACCCACTCTAGATTCACCCGATTCCTGAAGTCCAACCTTAGCATTGAAGTCACCCATTACAACCTTAAAATGTGACTCGGAATTAGACATAGCCTTAGCTATGTCATCGTACATAGCCTCGACCTCGTCGTCAGAGTGCGCAGACGTCGGAGCATATACTTGGATAACCTTCAAGGAGTACCTTTTGGTTATCTTCAGTACTAGAAACGCAACTCTACTGGACACACTCCCGATTTCGACAATGTTGTTAACGAGTGACTTATGAACGACAAAACCCACACCACCTTGGGAAAGTTGGTCGCCCTCACGGTAGTAAAGTAAGTGGCCTGACTTTAGAGTCATAGTATTTTCTCCCTGTCTCCGGACCTCAGATAAGCCCACTATGTGCCATTTAATGTGACTAAGCTCGGTCTCAAGTTCTGTGATGTGTTCGTCTAGCCGAAGTGTTCGTCCGTTATACGTAGCCAAGGTCAATCGTTTACGGTAGCCATCATTAACCCGGGGATTCCTAGCACCCCCTGCCCCGCCGTTACCTAGGTCGCTACCATGACCAGGAATAGCGGAGCGACCGGGAACTGGGGGCCGTTTCTTGGATGCAACTTTCATATTCTTCTTTACTATATCTGGGAGGATATGCCCTAGTCACCGCGCTGGGCAGGCGTGTTGGTGACCGCAGTGAGAGACTTATTTAATCGACAAAGCTGCTGCCCAGTGTCGATTATTTTAGATTTGTAAGCCCCTTATTAAGAAATGGTTATTCCGCCATTTGTCGGATGTTTGATTATTGCATGTTGTTTGATTATTAATTTTGTAACTTAAATACAGGATGTTGGTTTTATATTCTGATCTTACAGACGCGCTGACAAATTTAGTCCGCCATTTCTAGTTTAGTCCACCAACTCTAAGTACCAATATTAAAACGAATGGATTATCATCACATCATCAAAACTCAGATGTAATGGAAGATCACAATAACATAGAAAATTCAGTGGGTGTTGAGAACTAAACAAACACAAGTAACAGAGACGCGAAGAATAAAAAAAGAGGACGAAAACGATAATTCGTTGATGCTTTCCCTTTTCGACGTATTGTTAGGGTACATCACCAATCTGCAAAAAACAAAACTCATGATTCCCAATTGCTGATTAAAAATGAAAAACAAATAATCGACAACAGTGGTGAAAATTTGCTGATCACAATGAAACATCCTTCAGTGGTAGCAGATTTACTCATTTAAAATGTATCGGTGAACAGCGTAAAGGAGAGGAGGACAGGAAAACATTATGAATGTGGATGGTGGATTGTATACAGGGTGTAATCGATAAGTATGTGCAGGCGATTATGACGTTATTATTGCAGGTATCAAAAAACTTAAAACTGATATCGAAATTACTTTACCTAATGAGCAAAATGACAATAATAACTTTTTAAAAGTATAACGAGAAATATCTAAAAAAATTACTTTATACACTCCCGTATCAAAAAGGGAAAATGGAACTAGTAGAAGTTAAATTTCTAATTCCGGCAAAAGACATGAATGCGGTAGATGCAGTTAAAAATAAAAAATTTAATATTTGAAATACAATGCAACAAATAACATTTTTTTATAGATATGAATCATGACTATTTTTTCCAAATTCAGGGACAACTAAACGTTGCAGAAGCAGAAGTCTGCTTATTTGCTGTTTGGACTGGAGTGAATCATTCGTTAAAAATAGAATATATAAAAAAGTATGTAACGTTTAGGCAAAATAAAATGATGGACCATTATCAAGATTTTACATAAATTGCCTACTGTCAGAATTGATTGATTCGAGACTTCAGCATTCGATGCCCATCAAGGACACATCCTATATCATTCAAGCGATTGATAAAAAAAAAGAGATAAATCCAGTGCAACCGATAAAGCATCAGAATGCTAGCAAAAGATTTATTAGGTTTATCAATACACTAATAATCTATATATTATACATCTTGTATATAAAATTCTCGTGTCACAATGTTAGTCTCCATACTCCTCCGAAACGGGTGGACCGATTCTCATGAAATTTTCTGTGCATATCGGGTAAGTCTGAGAATCGGCCAACATCTATTTTTCATATGTACCACGGGCGAAGCCGGGGCGGACCGCTAGTAATATAATAAATCTGTAGAAGACGCGAAGACCGACATCCGCGCGGACGGAGTCGCGGGCGGAAGCTAGTCAGAAATAAATATCTTTTGTTTTCATTTGCGTATTTTTCTATTTTATAATTTTTTAACACAAACATTACATTTTTTTATTATATACAAAATTTGTTTATCCGTTTTATTAGTTAAACTGAACAACTTTCACTAAGAAACTTAGGTCGAAAAAAATGTATAGAGTTATGCATTTTGTATGGAAAGCTTATTTTTTTTTATATTTCGTCCAAATTTCTGTGTAAAACTTGATCAGTTATATAAACATGAAGTTGAAGATATCAATAGAAAGTATTCGCAAATTTTGTGAACTGATAAAAAAAAAATCACCCGGTGTAATTTTCACGAAAATTGTTTCAAATTGTCATTTTTGGTACTTATTACGAATATTAAATTATGCATACGAATGATTTAATTTTTAAAAATTAAGTGGAGCAACTTTCCCTTAGTTCATTTGTATTATTTACATATAGGATGACAGGATGCATTTGTTTGCACTACTAGACCAAGCCCTTAATGAAAATTAAGCTCTGCGTGCGATTAGAGATTTTTGTGAAAATTAAGCTCTCCGTGCGATAAGAGCTTTATGTGAAAATTAAGCTTTCTGTTCGATTAGAGCTTTTAATGAAAATTAAGCTCTCCGTGCGATTATAGCTTTTTTGAAAATTAAGCCTCCGTGCGATTAGAGCTTTTTGTGAAAATTAAGCTCTCCATGCGATTAGAGCTTTTTGTGAAAATTAAGCTCTCCGTGCGATTAGAGCTTTTGTGAAAATTAAACTCTCCGTGCGATTAGAGCTTTTTGTGAAAATTTAGCTTTCCATGCGATTAGAGATTTTTGTGAAAATTAAGCTCTCCATGCGATTAGAGCTTTTTGTGAAAATTAAGCTCACCGTGCGATTAGAGCTTTTTGTGAAAATAAAGCTCTCCATGGGATTAGAGCTCTTTGTGAAAATTAAGCTCTCCGTGCGATTAGAGCTTTTTGTGAAAATTAAGCTTTCCGTGCGATATGAGCTTTTTGTGAAAATTAAGCTCTCCGTGCGATTAGAGCTTTTTGTGAAAATTAAGCTCTCCATGCGTTTAGAGCTTTTTTTGAAAATTAAGCTCTCCGTGCGATTAGAGCTTTTTATGAAAATTAAGCTTTCCGTGCGATTAGTTTTTAGTGAAAATTAAGCTCTCCGTGCGATGAGTGCTTTTTGTGAAAATTAAGCTTTCCGTGCGAATAGAGCTTTTTGTGAAAATTAAGCTCTCCATGGGATTAGAGCTCTTTGTAAAAATTAAGCTCTCCGTGCGATTAGAGCTTTTTGTGAAAATTAAGCTTTCCGTGCGATATGAGCTTTTTGTGAAAATAAAGCTCTCCGTGCAATTAGAGCTTTTTGTGAAAATTAAGCTTTCCGTGAAAATAGAGCGTTTTGTGAAAATAAAGCTCTCCATGGGATTAGAATTCTTTGTGAAAATTAAGCTCTCCGTGCGATTAGAGCTTTTTGTGAAAATTAAGCTTTCCGTGCAATATGAGCTTTTTGTGAAAATTAAGCTCTCCGTGCGATTAGAGCTTTTTGTGAAAATTAAGCTCTCCATGGGATTAGAGCTCTTTGTGAAAATTAAGCTCTCCGTGCGATTATAGCTTTTTTGAAAATTAAGCCTCCGTGCGATTAGAGCTTTTTGTGAAAATTAAGCTCTCCATGCGATTAGAGCTTTTTGTGAAAATTAAGCTCTCCATGCGATAAGAGCTTTTGTGAAAATTAAACTCCGTGCGATATTAGAGCTTTTTGTGAAAATTTAGCTTTCCGTGCGATTAGAGATTTTTGTGAAAATTAAGCTCTCCATGCGATTAGAGCTTTTTGTGAAAATTAAGCTCTCCGTGCGATTAGAGCTTTTTGTGAAAATTAAGCTCCGTGCGATTAGAGCCTTTAATGAAAATTAAGCTCTCCATGCGATTAATTTTTAGTGAATATTAAGCTTTTCGTGCGATTAGAGCTTTTTATGAAAATTAAGCTCTCCGTGTGATTAGAGCTTCTTGTGAAAATTAAGCTTTTTGTGTGATTTGAGCTCCTTGTGAAAATTAAGCTTTCCGTGTGCAGATTAGAGCTTTTTGTGAAAATTAAGCTCTCCATGCGATTAGAGCTTTTTTGTGAAAATTAAGCTTTCCGTGCGAATAGAGCTTTTTGTGAATATAAAGCTTTCCGTGCGATTAGAGCTTTTTATGAAAATTAAGCTCTCCATGCGATTAGAGCTTTTTTGTGAAAATAAAGCTCTCCGTGCGATTAGAGCTTTTTGTGAAAATTAAGCTTTCCGTGCGATTAGAGCTTTTTGCGAAAATTAAGCTCTCCGTGCGATTAGAGCTTTTTGTGAAAATTAAGCTTTCCGTGCGATTAAAGCTTTTTGTGAAAATTAAGCTCTCCGTGCGATGAGTTTTTTGTGAAAATTAAGCTCTCCGTGCGATTAGAGCTTTTTTGTGAAAATTTAGCTTTCCGTGCGATTAGAGCCTTTTGATGAAAATTAAGCTCTCCATGCGATTTTATACGGTTATCAATTCGGCCGGTATATTTTTTTTTATGTATGTCTATGTACACCGTACACCGTATGTTTTTTCGGATAGGCCCAGTAGTTTTTATTTTATGAGCATTTTTGTCTGTACTCGATGACTAAGTTGATATGTAGCAAGTAACTTTGATTCACTTCCCGGTAACCGATTGAGCTGAAATTTTGTATACGTATGTAAATTTGATAGCGATGAAACATTATCATGACATGAAGCTGATTTGATGATGGAATCGGAAGGTGGCTATAGGAACTCAGTAATATATTGACTCAACTTTATCGAGTTTGGGCTCGTTTGATTCGTGTTGAAAAATACACTAAAAAGTATTTAATAAAAACAACCGACTTCAAAAACGGAAAAGTAAGAAATAAAAAAAAATTGGATATTATTAACTACTACATAATATTATTGTACATATTTCGCAATAAAAAATGGCCTATGTCCTTTCTCGGGTATCAAAATATCTCTATACCAAATTTCATGCAAATTGGTTCAGTAGTTAAGGTGTGATTGAGTAATAGACAGACAGACAGAGTTACTTTCGCATTTATAATATTAGTATGGATAATGTTGTGTTTGTGTGGGAATAAATGGTTTCTTTATTTCTTTAAAAACCTCAAACTATACTATAAACAAAATCTCAAACTCTCAATCAGGTGGGGATTTTTTTTTTCTTTTTTTATACTGAAAGTTGAAACTATACCTCAATCAAAATGTCAATTATCAGGTGTAAAAAAAGGCTAATTTGGAAATTAAAGATATTAAACGCGATTTATTCTTCTGCAGTGTGCGAAACGTCTAGAAAATAATATGAATAAATGGCGTTTAAAAACCGTTAAATTTCTAAATGAATACTCGCGGAAAACCAAACACTAGAAAAGGCTTAGTTCTAAATATCTACACCTACCTTCCTAGTAGGCGTGTCCTCGGTGTCAGCGCCGAGTTTCCGCGCCAGCGTGCGCACGAGCGTCGCCGGCGCGAGCGACACCTCCTGCCACACGCGACAACTTACCCGAGAGAAGGTACGGGATATACCGAGCGGGGAGCCGGTGGACATTGTTTATACGATACTTTTGTTTTAAACTTTACTGATATTCAATGTTAGAAGTATTTAAAGGTCGAGTAGTGGGGAGCCGGTAGGCATTGTGGGAACTACCTTTTTGTTAACTTTACTGATAATCAATGTTAAAAGTGCTATTTAACGGTCACCTAGTGGGGAACTGCTAGCCATAGTAGATACTATGCTTTTGTTTTTAAATGATAGACGTGGAGCTTTAAACGTGACAACACAAATAAAGGCAGAAGTACAACTTGACACGAATGTCAGAAATCATAAGAGAAACATTTAAAACCGATGTGTTTTATCAATAAAATTGTAAGCTTTTCGATTGATCAAAATTTTATAGACCTTCTTCAGTGACAAAACTTTTGTCAAAATTATTGTTAAAAATGTTTACCATTTCGGCCTAGATATCCAAACAAAAATTGATCTGATTCTAATAAAAGGTAATGAAAAGAACCTACGACACATAACAACTCCAATATAAGATATTCAAATTGTTAAATAATTGGCAATAATCCCACAAAACGATATATCCCGCATTCACGTAAAACACATACACTCAGCAAATGCAACTTATTGAAACATAGTCAAATAAAACACCACACTTTACTGTGTATGGAAAGTCAATTTAGGTTTTAACGAATTTGAATATTTTTACATTATGCAGTTTAGGGCTAAGTGAAGGTAGATAAGCGTTAAGATGGTTTTACCTTTAATTTTTATTTAATTCATCTTTTGAAAAATACATAGCTTGTGTTATTGCTGCTAAAATAAGTTATTGTTATAAGACAAAGCATTAAAAATTGCATTTAATAAAAAAATAAGCATGTGTTAGATTTCATGGAATGTATTTAAGAAAGTTATTCTTTGTCCTGTATTTTTTTTTATAGAACCTACAAAAAATGAAGAAAAAAAGATGAAATAGGTCCATATTAAAAATTCTCTAGATATTTGCAAAGACTGTTTTTAGTTCGTAAATTGCCTAAATGATAAGTGGTGTAAATTGTAAAGTTGTCTTGAATATCAATGACTACGAGAGATAATAAACGGAGACCTACTTAGACATCACACTTTGTGCTGATAACTAGGAACTTTTTACGGAAAATATTTTTAATTTATTAAAACGCGAGTTACATACCGAAACATTTACAAACTTAGTGATATTTTTAACTTATATTGTTATCTATAATTTATTAATTGGTACATTTTAATTACATTGATATTTTACATACGTAAGTTACGTACTGAAGTGTACACACAGTGCAATTTTCAAAATATTTTTTCACAAAAAATAACAAAAAATAACAAAAAATTTCAAAAAATTCACTCAAGCATTGCACACAAGTCGCTTGTCATGCCTCTCAATCGTGTGGAACATACCTGCTGATGAGATCTGAGTTGCGCGAGTTGTTGTTCCAATTCAAGGTTCTTGTTGCGCAGGCGCCGGACCTCCTCTATACTGGAGGACGAGGCTTCTATTGTTTCTGAAAAGTCGACTTTATTTATATGGAATAAGGTACATAATTGGGTGAAAAGGGTAAACTAATTATTTGCTATATAGCTGCTGTTCAAATATGGATATCACTACATAGTATAAAACAAAGTCGCTTTCCCTGTCCCTATGTCCCTATGTCCCTTTGTACGCTTAAATCTTTGAAACTACGCAACGGATTTTGATGCGGTTTTTTTTAATAGATAGAGTGATTCAAGAGGAAGGTTTATATGTATAATAAGATCCATTAAGTAGTGGAGAAGTACTGTTATTTTTGAGGTTTCTAATGTGATGTCGTAAAAAATTACATTTATTCCGCTTACATTGCAAACGCAGGCTGAACCCTACGAGTTTTATCAAAATAATGTACTAAGTATTATACACATTGAAAAGGTCTACAGAAAAGTCCGCGATGGTATATGTCTATCTCTTATGGATAACCCACAATAACTTTTTTTTGTCATTTACTTTTTACGACAAATAATGGCTAATTTTCGAAGCGATTTTAACCAATACAGCATTAATCCTTAACCAATTAAATACCATGGATACATTGTTCATTTAATATAGATCTATATGGCCCTTTACACCGTATGATTTAAGTGAATATTTTCGAAGATATTACAGATTTAAAAATTGCAGGACGTAGCGTTTGCGGCCGCCCGGCTATGTATTTTATACCCGTGCGATGCCGGAGGCCGGAGCGGGCCGCTATATTTTTATACCTATACAACGTTCACAATTTTTCTGTAGTGTATTTAGTATCAGCATTGCACCCGTGCGAAGCCGGGGCGGGTCGCTAGTACTTTATATTTATGATATCGATATACTTCTGTTTTATTCAAATTTGAAACATATTTGTATAACAGGAAGGTTCACTGTCACATTCTTAAATTAGTATGAGTTCTGTCCTATGCAAGAGAAAGAGGTTGCTTATGTTTCTGAGGAATTTGAACATTATTTGTACAAGTTAATCAACCTATAAATATTATAAAAAATTGAAACTTTATCAAATATCCACATGGCAATAAATCGCCACATAAATCCTAATCTCTCTTAAATAATGCCATCAAAAATATCAAAATACTTGCAGGAAACACATTTAATAGTATTTTAAATTTTAAATATAATACAAAATATGTACCTCGTGGACCCCACCAGCAAAATGTTGGTAACATTATTATAAACAATACACATCAAAAAGCTTATAAAAACTGAGAGGAAAAAGTGCTAACTTGTTAATTTTATATTACTGATAACAGAATGTTAATTAGGCCCAAATCAATGCCAGATTTATTGTTTCATATTTAGTGTTATATGTTGTAGGCACAGTGTAGGTTCTATTTATATTTCTTGTTTGGGCCCAGCGACGGGCTGCCGCTAATGGGGTCACGGATGAATTGATGCGGCTTGACGGAACACAGTGGGGTTTTGGTCAGTAGGAAACCCACGGCCCCTTCCCCGGAGGCCGATTTATATTAAGATGTGTGTTAGTGATAAATTTTTAATTTATAATTGTTTCTTTATTTGAAAAAGTTAAATAAAAGAGTATTACAATAAAGTAATGATTAACAATGTGTGAAGAAAGATGGTGATATACATCCATTGAAAAAGTATATATCAATGTTTTTGTAAAGTTTTATAGCGTGTTCAAACAATAATTTGCAAAATTTAAATAAAACTTCCTTGGTCACAGCATAACGCATGAATGGGTGGACCGATTTCAATAATAATTTTTTGTATAATATTCCTTGAAGTAGGAATATGGTTCATATGGAGAGAAAATGTAAATATACACCATGGTCAAAACCGGGGCGGACCGCTAGTTTTAAATAATTCTGTTTCAATTAAATTATCATAACTCACCACTAACTAACATCTGCAAGCTCTGTATTTCCGACTTCTGGTTCTCACTGAGCGTCTGCAGCTGCTGCAGCTCCGCCCGCAGACCCAGCACTTCAGAGTCCAGCTGCTCCTTCTCTAAACGGAGCTTTCTGAGATCATCTGGAAGAATAATAACACTAAATCTAAATTTAAAAGGTAAAATAATGTAATTGTAAGTGGGACACAGTTTTATTAGTTTAATTCAAATAATATATGCATTTTAACAATTATGGAAAAGCCTACTGATAATATGACATGCCATATACTTATATTATATTTGTAAAGTACATTAAAAGAAATGCAACCACAAAATACTTATTAATTTTCCAGACTTCCATTGTATTGAAAATTCAATGAATATATTTGAAACAACACCTCATATTTATTTTTGCAACAATAACATACCTATCCATATTTTATGTTATTCAAACCACATACCTAGGTATACAATTTTGCAACACTAAAAAAGTATCTGCAAAAAATTCTTCATTTCATAGCATAGTAATTAATTCATTAAGGGCCGATTTTTCAATGCTTGGATAAAACTTATCCGTCCAATAAAGTATTACACGATAATATTAAAATGTCACGTAAACTGTCAAGCACGGGCAATTAGAATACGTTTTTAAAATGGTAGTTTTATACATTATTCAACGAATAAGTTTTATCCAAGCATTGAAAAATCGGCCCTAATTGAATTAAGTAAAACAATACAATTACTTGATCATTTTCAGTATACTATTTAGTCTATTATCAATGTTTTGTTATCTATACTAATATTAAAAAGCTGAAGAGTTTCTTTGTTTGAACACGCTAATCTCAGAAACTACAGGGGCCTACTACATACCACACTTTTTGTGCCTTTTCTAACTTCGTTATCGTTTTTTAATTGTTACTTTGTCCAAGGCCCCAGGTCCGATTTGAAAAATTGTTTTGGGTGTTAGATAGCCCATTTATCGAGGAAGGCTATAGGCTATATATAATCACGGTAAGACCAACAGGAGCCGAGCAATGGGTAAAACCGCAGGGCACAGCTAGTTGTTTGATAAAAACAAGTAATTATAAAAAGGTAAATTTCAGGTAAAACATTGGGTTTTTAAAGATAAAATTAAAAAACCTGAATAAATTAAACCATTTTTAGTTTTTAGATATAGAATGCCAGAACATTAATTATATTAAAATTTTGAGCATTAAGAATTTAACAGATTAGGTGTTGACTTGTTATCTTTAGTATGAATATTCAATATTATTATTCACAAAGCGATTTAGGTATATTAAATTAAAATTGCCAACATAATATAATGTGATAATAGGAATGACATGCGTTTTATTGCACGCCTCATAAGCGAAGCGTTGAGGTGGGTACTACTGTCACTTCGCGCAAAACATCTGATTTTTCAAACTTAAAATGTCTTTATGTATCATACATTGCACTTGTAAGATAATACATACACACACATATTAAGAAAAAAAACTATTTTTAACGTTCATGATATTTTTGATGTCATTTTTGTTATTTAAACTAGTTTAAAAACAGTTTAAAAAAGTTCTGTCTTGGACGTCCGTGTGTCTGTATGTGCGGATCCTTTTTCTTGTTAACACGATAGCGACCGAAATACTTTACTAATCGAGTCTTTTTTTTTCTCTTACGCTTGAGTATGCTCAGGAATAGAACCCTTTCATTTTTCAGGGTCTGATTCGATGTGGTTTAATTTTTATTAAATAAACAAAAATAATAATTAATAAATAGTTATTAAAAAAAAATTATGAGGCGTGCACTTTTGGATTTTCCAAATTATTTTTATATCAAGTCAATAACTATTCACTGGCTATATTTTAATGCCCACGACCTCGGATTATTTGTTATTCGCAGAAACTAAATTAAAAATCTTTATGTAAATACAAAGCCTTCAAAGACAAAATAACAACACACATCGAGCTTTACGAACCTTCCTTTTGTAAGAACAACTCTTTCATTTTCGCTCTTTGCATATTAAATTCCTCTTCCAGATCCCGCTTCGATTGGTCTACTGGTCCTCCGCTTTCACCCTCCACTTGAAACAGAAACTTTTCTCAATTTCCTGCAGGCATGAACACGATTAGGCAATAATACAAAACACACCTTTCGTCGCTGGCTCGCCGGACATCGTCGACGATTCATTCATAACTGCCTATTTAAATATATCACTATACTAAGCTTATATTGAAGATAATGAGCATAATTTTAGTGCTATTCTAAATAGATAGAGAATAATAACAATACATTGAGATCAGCCCAGCCGTGATCACCGAATTACGAATTAATTTTGACAAATGACGTTTGCAGCGTGTCAATGTCAATGTTACCAGTGACATCTATCATAATATGCTACACAATATTACGGTACAGATATTTTATAGAAATTTGTATGTACGAATGTACGACCATTTTAATTTGTGATGTTATTGTTTTTTATATAATTAACTTTATATCACCTTTATATCGTCCTAAATTTCTACCCGTTGCTTTCGTTCAATTTACATTTTCGCATGCATTCATCCATTCTTGATTCTACTCCAATCAAGGTACTTAATAATTATATATCTAAATCTCTGTTATAACTTCCAAACTAGAATTTTTATGAAAATCGATTCAGTGGTTTATTTAATGAAAGTGTAATAGACAGTCAAAATTCCTGTGGCATCATAGTTACTACGTATTTTTTACCACCATTATTTTGCTAAAGATGTTATTAATATGAACAGAGATTGTCTTAGAGATTGTAGCGGATTATAGCATCATATAAAATTATATCCTACTACCTAGTACGTTATAATGTAATTTGAGTGTGACACTCATAATATTATCATGCACGAAGAATGCATATGTATGAAAGGATAAAATATATAATTTTATCGTGATTTACCCTTTAAAATATTCATATAACTTTTTTTGTTTTCATGGACATTTTATGAATATAGATAGAAATTAAATATTTTTTAATAGGGGTTGTAAACATTGAGATAATATTACTACGTATGGAGGAGACACCACGAACAAAATCTGTGCGCCATTTTTTTGCTCTAACTAAGTTTTAAAAATTATTATTTAGTTAAGTACTTAACGATGAAAGTTATTCCTTTGCACTTTTCCGTATTATTTGTATTATTTGTGCAATATCGTAACACACACGAAGGCATGTTTGATGCGTTTCACTTTAAAACCATTAAAAAATACCGCTCAACATACGTCACATGACGTATGTTGAGTGGAACATAAGTGATGTAGGCGGTGTCGTCTCCATATTATCTCAATGGTTGTAAATAAAACAATTGGATTATATTAAATATAAATATTTATTTTCATATAGACTATTCAAATTTATTGCTCTCGTTTTTCTTAGTAATACTAATTAATACAATTAATGTATTTGGAATGTTATTTATTTTATATCGGACGAACGATGTTTTATAATATAAACAAAATAAATAAACCTTAAAATGTAATAAAGTGACTAAATTATTTAATATTTTAACAGCGCCATCTCTAAATTACGTAGAACATTACAAGGCACAGACATATCACAGGTTTAATATCTAAATAATTAGTTACAATAAAAAATATAATACATAACGATATTTAGGTACTAAATTATTTACAACTCACGATGACCATCACATTAAATGCAATTTACCGCGTAACATTAAATCTGTGCAAACGAACCGCTAGATGGCGCTAGTACAATTCGAACTAATTCGCTAGATGTCGCTAGAAGCCGGGTCTGGCGTTCCGAAAGCGTCGGCCGTTGGGCCTGTCTTCGAGACAGGGCACTTGGACTAAATTGAAGTAGATGTGTCCCATGAGGTGCGAGGCGGACGTGTTGGTTGTTTTGAGGCAGTCGAAGAGCATGTCGTCGCATTTGCAGTGCGACTTGCTGTAGAGCGAGTTGTTGGTGAGGTTGTAGCGGCGGGAGAAGGCGCGCACTTTGGTCGGGCACAGGTCGTGCGTGCGGCAGCAGCGGTCCAGCGCCCGGTCCGCGCCCAGGTCGTGGTAGTCGCTCGCTATGTCGCCCGTACCGCACCATTTTGTGCCTGAAATGTAAATAGTTATTGAATGAATGAAAACAACAAGAAAATACAGTAAATATATACAAGTGATGTTCACAAGAATTACAAGTGTACAATTTAATAGAATACACGAGAAAGCTTATAGAAAGGAATAAATAATCTAAATACAATTTTGATACAATTTTGTAATATTTTAAACAGCATCTAAAAACGCCAAAAAAAAACGTGTGTCCGAAGTGAAACTCCTTTAGCAAGATCTTAATCTATCTTTGAAAGATACCAAAATCGTCACTTCAAAAATGAACCCAATTTAAATACTGCGACAAATAAACAAAAATACCTAAGTAAAGCAAGAAATAAATTATCTGTGATGTTTAGTTGAATTTCCAATGCACTGAAAAAATATACCATTAACAGAAAACACAATAAATTTTACCAGGTATGATTCCCTGCAACAAAGACAAGGGGCTGCCGCCAAAGAGCCCCGCGTGCGCGCCCCCCGCCCGCAGCCGAGCCTCCGCGTCGGGCTCCTCGTGCCAGATCTCGCGGTTACTCTCCGCGCCTGTTTCTAGGCCTTCCAGCTGGAATAACAATACATTTATATTTAATACGAGCATAATTTAATAAAAAAAATATACATAGTTAGTTGAGAACGTTTTTTTAGGGTTGTCTATGGAGTAGTACTCTAAAGTCTATACCACAGAGCAAGTAATTATACTATTAATTATAATCTGGCTACACAAAAAAGGCGGTAAACTGTAAATAAAGGGCGGTAAATTAAACAAATAAAGTAAGATTAGATTTAAATTGAAATTGTTGCCACTTTTATGCAGGTACATAATAGACAAATTCTATTAAATATCTAGTTCGAGAACTATCTACTATCTAGTCTTGTATAATATTTTTTGAATTAATTAAGTACATAAAAAAAAACAATTCTGAGCTATACACTTGAATATAGCAATTTAACTAATTTATTTGAGCACCAGAGTTTTTAATTTATCTGACCACATACTTTTTACCGACTAACATAGCATTTTATGCATACGAAATTGTATAGCCTATCGCTTACGCCTTACTAGAAAACTCAGTTAAGATAACAATGCATTATTCCGAGACCGCATAATGCTCCCATTCACGCTTTGTGTAAAGCAATAACGCATAATCGACTCATTTACTTGAAAACGGCTATTCTTCAGAAATGTGACATTTCAACTTTTGTACAATGTATCTTTCTAATAGGAATATACATTTTGCACCCGAGAAATTGTGTGTTATAAAAGCCTAGTTTTATTTGAATCGACTTTAATGACGTAACGGTTAGGTATATAAATTGGCCTGGATAGCATTGATTTTCCTAAAGAATATAAAATATTGACTTCTTTTTTTGACCCTGTGATTACGTTATTTTAGTAATTAACTAACAAAAATTATCAGAGTTGTCTTTAACAAGCCTTTAACCTATATAACGCTGTAAAGACTTCGTAAGCAATGATTATCTACCAAGTATGAGTATTGAGTAATAAGGTTTTGTATTCAAATCACCATGCATAACCATTAACTTATGTGCTTTATAGAATTACTAATAACTCTGACGAAACTTAATAACTTGCTGCGGTAATTAACAAGCAATATATGTAGGTATGTTGCAAGAGAGGATGTCAAAACTGCGATCATTATTCATAATGCTGGGCTTACAGCGTGACCAAGGCGACAACAACAAGAAGGATGTACGAAACATCAAATTTGATTTTAGATTTTGCAAGATTTTTTAATCTGTGGAAAATTTGTACTGGCGGTTTTGGCGGGTGTTTTTTTTTTTAATAGTTCTAGCCTTTGAAAAAACGCGCTTCACAGTTCACAATAATTCACATAGTACAAATCGTGAAGTTTATATACATTTTGAAAAGTGGTAGGTAGTTATTATGTAATTAACGTGAGTTCATTCAAAAACGACGTTCCGAGCGAAAAGTTTTTCAATACTAATGATATTTCCAATTATTATCAACGATAATGAGTAGAAGATAACATCTCATTAGAGTTAACACTCTGACAATGAAGAAATATTGAACTGTTCCTTTGTGAAAAGATTTCGTACGGCAACGTTGACTAAGTAGATACTTTTATATTGACCCAATTTTTATGTTAAATTTGTATCTTATTCTATACTATTCTGACAACAATTATTACTTATTCAATTCGGAAGTTTTATGTATTATCATATTGTATCTGTATACTTTATTATATTTGTAGCTTAGAACAATTACCCACATCCACTTATACTATATCGTATCGTATCGTTAATCGTACACTGTAGGTACAGTCGTGTCGTCTGTCGTAACCAGCAGCACTGGCCCATAACAATTGTTGTTCAAAAAGACACATTACCTAGCACATATATCGTGTCGTCGATCGTAGAGTCGTGGCGTGAACTGCTCGCACTATACCATAATAACAATTGTTGTTGAAAAATACACAAAATTACGCACTCCCACGTATATCGTATCGTATCGTTACCTGATCGTATAGTCGTGTCGTGACCTGTTGGCACTGGCCCATCGTTATTATTTCCAAAAATATACACAATTACAAACTTCCACATATGTATATAATATCGTGTCGTATCGTTACCTGATCGTACAGTCGTGTCGTGACCTGCTGGCACTGGCCCATCAGCTTGATCATCTGCGGGAAGGTGATGCCGAGCGGTCGGTTGATTCTGCTGAGGTGTCGGAGCAGACGGCCTGTGTCGTCTTCGTCACTGGAAGATAATAATGTATCGTTTATTCATCATCATCATCATCATATTATTATTATAATGTGCTATATGTATAAAAAAACTATATATCGAACTTTAAAGTCTTTTCAGATAACAGTAATCAACTATGGAAAACTGCATTTTTCCTTAGTTTGGGCACAGCCAGCGACTCACGGACGATTTCGCTCGTGAGATATTTTTACGTTTTAAAGTTTAAAACAAAATATGTGAATTTATTCCTTTTTTTATAACTTATGCCCCAATTGAATAAATACTAATTACGACCGTAAATCAATTAGCAAAATTCTCCACTAGGCATATCTTGATTAAAATTGTGCAAAAATGCAAACAATCTTGGTAATTAAGTTACACTTGTAAGCAATTAAATTATAACTATTATTACTGATGAAATGAAGATAAGTATAATGTTCGTGTTCACAATCTAATAATAATTTACAATAAAATAGTCATGTTTCAAACGGAGTTATTACTGAAAATAAGTAGGTACCTTGCGTAAAAACACATATTAACTATTTCGTACTTTTAATAATAAGTGACTAAAATTTCACTAAAAAGATTCACTTTCATATTCTAAGATACCGTGGAGATCAAAATATAACAAATATATAAATATGAATATAGTTACAATGTACACAATCTTGTAATAATATTATCACATTTTATAACCATTCTTTTTGATAATAGCTAACCTGCTGGTTTAAGTTGGGAATATTCCGGAACTATTTAACTGATTATTATTTTATTCATAATAATCTACCGCATTTATCAATTATTAATATTGATAGTTTTGGTCTTTGGACTACACTACACACACAGTACTTATACACATTTTTTCATGTTTATTAGCTTATGTATGTACTTCTTAACCATATCACTATTAGACATTAATTCAACCAAAAAATCAATGCACACTGGCACACAGCTAACATTTTTTTTCAAGAGTCATTGATTTTTTTCTGAAGGACCATTCTTGATTTTTCCCGCTAACAAACTTTTTCTTTATATTATAATCTGTTAGGTAGCTATATGTCTTAAAATTTGAAACGATTCTTTTTTTTATGAGCAAAAACAAGATTATTTGTGTTTTTTTTTTTAAGATTGAAGATTTTATTTTAATAATTTAATTGGAAAAATCTCAATAACTTATTAATCAATTAAAATAATCTTATTTACCTGCTTCTCGCAATGCAATCGACATTAAATTTAAATGTAAAAAAAAACTTTTATTGGATAACTTCATTGAAGCATGCGAGAAATAAAAGCAGTCAAGGCTACAAGTTGAAGGCCATTATTATTAGACACGAGAACAATTTCGATATTGACAATGGATAAAATTGTATCGGAAACTAAGGAATTTAAAATAAAAATATGGCAATAATTTAATTTTTAAATTTGTTCATGAATACGTGTGAATTTTTTACATTTTTTTCGTCGTAATGTTGCCCGTATTATACAAAAAAAAATAATGCTGGCTGGCATGGCACCGTGGCTGGCACATTAGAAAAAAAATCAAAATTCGAAACTTTTCCAATATCAACCATGGACACCGATTTTTTTTCTATACCTATGATGTCAAGGCTTGCACTAATGTTTTTAATCGACAGATTACGATATAGAATACTATGATAACACATAGTGACCCAAATGTGCACTAGACCACGTCCTACTGACCTCAGGTTATGCAACGGGCACTGGCCTTGTTGAAGATGTTACAAATTCATACGAATCTTTTCATCTTTCACGCTACTGAGAGAAATGGTGTCTTTATCTTGTAGTAAAATGTGGAGTCGAAAAGAAAATGTTTACAATTATTTATATAGATAAATAACTATGTATTTAGAAACTAAACCAAAGCTACACATCACCATAGCAGACAGAATATTAAAAAGAGTAGATAAAAAAATTATGATTTATTTACGCGCCAAAAATTGGTTTATTCTTTTTGGCGCGTAAAAAGAAATGTGTGGAAAGAAATTTTGAATAGAGAACGATTATCGAGCAAAACGAAGTGCACCAGCGCGAAAAGCGATTACTTATATAAACTTGACCTTTTATATAGGTCGGTTAATAACATTGCACAAACTTTCCCTTCACCTTCGCTGGTATCGGAAGGAAGACGGTATTTCCTTGCGTGTGGCTGTTATGCAGTTGGCTGTCACGGTAAATTAGTTATCTGTATTGGTATTCAATTGATGATACTGTCAACATAGTAGGTAATATGTTTAGTTTATATCCTAGATAGATGTGGGTGAAAATTTTAGCTAAATTATCCGTTTTGCGTGATTGAACAAGAAATTTTTATAATTATTAGTTACCTACGTTACGTATTATGATAGAAAATTAGAAAGGTGATTTTTTAGACGATTGCTTCTATTTAATAACGCTTTTTGGTGTTCCAGCTTTCGAGTGCAAGAGCGACAAACGTGGTTCTTTGCGCGAACTGTCATACGCGTGCAGTTAAAATAGTCGTTAGTCGTTACTCGTTACCCTCCATCGGGTTAGCAAGAAGAAGATTTCTTCTTATGTAGGTAAGTTTTTTTATTTACTTCGCAAATTCCTTCCTTCTTTCGACAACTCAGCTGTTTTTACACATTCTTACAAACTTTTGCGTATAGGTATAATATTCAAAGGAAATAGGATAGGTTAACATTGTAAAAAAATATAATTTCTAACCTCCGTGCCTATATCCCGGGTCAGTGAGGACAATTCAATAAACCTAGTGTCCATTTAACGAGGTCTGAATGTAATGGAAGCTAGGCACAATAGAAGCACTAACGCTACATTGTTGGAATACGACTTGAGAGTTAGTTCCGGGGATTGATAGCCCTTTAAATCTAGACTTGAGACTGTTTCTTTTAGAATTAGAGACTTTTAACGGATTTTAAACGCGATTTATTTCACTTTATTTAAGCAGACGTTTCGAACACTTTACAACGAGCGTAGTCAAGGGGATACTTTTATGATTATAATTGATCACCTGGAATTTTTTTTTTCGTGTAGTTTTTGAAAGCCTAAATTATTATTTAATACGTAAGTAGTTGTTTAAATATTATAAATATAAATTAAGTACATTGGAGAAAATTGAAAGTACTTTTTCCAAAAATATTAAATTATTTATGAGTTTTAACACTCCTCTCATAAAATTCTATCTTTGAAACTATTTTTCCTTTCCATAAAATGATAAGTAAGTAGATTTCAGAATAGGTTACCTATTCAACAGCACTTGTAAACGTAATTAATAATCACTACATAGTATAAAACAAAGTCACTTTCTCTGTCCCTATGTATGCTTAAATCTTTAAAACTAAGCAACGGATTTTGATGCGGTTTTTTTAATAGATAGAGTGATTCAAGATGACGGTTTTAGTATATAATTTATTATGTTTTAGACAAAGCGGGCGAAGCCGCGGGCGGAAAGCTATAGTTAGTAATACAACAAATATTTCCCCATACATAATTCAATAACTATTTCTTTGTTCTTACGAACATACCTAGCTGAGAAAAAAAATCTCAATTAGGTAAGAACTGAGAACTGCTTTATATAATACATGCAATATGCTAATATTATGCGTGTTTCATAGATAAACATTGTTAAACTAATGTTTTTATTTAGCAATCGTGTAAACGTTTTTATTTGCATATTTCGTAATAAATTTGAGGCTCAGTGAAAATTGTGCATAGTTAGACCCTGTGAAACAAAAATGTTTGAATATAATGCATACATACAATAACTAGTGACTCGCCCGCGGCTTCATCCGCTTTGTATTAACCCAATAAATGATTTACTAAAACGTAGTATTTATTATAATATTATCTGTGCTCCTTCCTCGAGAATCACACTATCAATCTAAAAAAACCGCATCAAAATCCGTTGATAGGTATATAGCACGATATAGGGACAGAGAAAGCGACTTTGTTTTATACTATGTGATGATGCGTAACATACAATAATGTATGAAGAAGATGATTAGATGAATTCATGAAGTGAAAATAAGGGTAAGAGTAGACTAAGTTAACGTTGTTAAAATCGACAAGTTGATAATGATGACAATTGAAAGTAAAAGTAAATCGTGATGTTTGAACATTTCGTTATAATCGAGAAAAACGTTATATTACGAAATGGAGAAAGAGAAATAGCTATGACATGGAAGTAATGTTATGTTTTATTACGTTGAACGGCATTTTTTGTGTCTCATAAATCAATATGTGGAACATTAATAATTATAAAATTAAATATTAAATTGTACGGGCTTAGGCATCGGTTCAAAGCCAACAACTTTTTTCTTATTTTCAAAATTTACATTACAATTATTTTCATATAGTTAAGATAAATGATTAAAACTACAGCGGGCTCCCATACTATATAAAAAGAAAACCACAGAATAAAAAAAAGTAAGCCGCGTAGTCGGGTGCTAACAGCCATAGATAATAAATACTATACTAGTACTGCCACGCGTGCATTGTAGTTCAGTGGGTCACTACGAATAAAACAAAGCCATTCATCGATATTATTGATTTATACACATCGCACATGCATTTATTATTTATAGCTTTTTATGTTTTCTTTGTTAGGAATATGGATTATTTAAAAAAAATTGATGTACCTACATCACTACATAGTACATAGTATAAAACAAAGTCGCATTCTCTGTCCCTATTTCCCTATGTCCCTATGTCCCTTTGTACGCTTTGAAACTACGCAACGGATTTTGAAGCAGTTTTTTTTAATAGATAGAGTGATTCAAGAGGAAGGTTTATATGTATAATAACATTCATTAAATAGTGGAGAAGTACTGTTATTTTTGAGGTTTCTAATGTGATGTCGTAAATAATTACATTTTTTCCGCTTACATTGCAAACGCAGGCTGAACCCTACGAGTTTTATCAAAATAATGTACTAAGTATTGTACACATTGAAAAGGTCTACAGAAAAGTCCGCGATGGCATATGTCTATCTATTATGGATAACCCACAATAACTTTTTTTTGTCATTTACTTTTTACGACAAATAAAGGCTAATTTTCGAAGCGATTTTAACCAATACAGCATTAATCCTAAACCAATTAAATACCTTGAATACATTGTTCATTTAATATAGATCTATATGGCCCGTTACACCGTATGTTTTAAGTGAATATTTTCGAAGATATTACAGATTTAAAAATTGCGGGACGTACCGTTTGCGGCGGTACCGGCCGACCGGGCCGCTATGTTTTTATATACAACGTTAAAAGTTTTTCTGTAGTGTATTTAGTATCAGCATTGCACCCGTGCGAAGCCGGGGCGGGTCGCTAGTAATATATATATATCTTTATTCGAATCATATTTAGTGTGTTTTACTATTTTTTGATAAGGTAATATAATTTTGATAATATTTAAATTAAATACATATTTAATAAACTGATATGGATACTGTAAATAAAATATAGTGCAATTCTACTATAAATATTACCTTTATACGAAGTTGTGAAGTTTAAATGGTTTTGTCAGTAATTGTTTTGGTCCGATGTAAATAAAACCAAAATATATAATTTGGATTTGCATAGATCGCTAAATCTAATAAATAATACAGGTAGCGTGCTTCTCTACCAATTATGCATACAGCATGCGTTTTAACACGTATACAAAAAATCCTTAAAACCTTACAACGCCTCAGCATCTCTGTAATTGTTTACGATTATTTACCATATTTATTGCACATTGTTACTCGTTTACTTGTTATCTACAACATCATACAAATTTGACTTGGTAATAACAGAACATTTGTATTCTTGTTGGCATTTTCTGTGACACGAGAAAGTGTATATTCAGTGAAAATATACGAAACTCAAAACATTAGCATGCGTTTTTTATTGCATTTGTCATTGAATTATAAAATTCTTTTAGCAATGTTTGTAAACAAAACTCGTAAGAAACGGTTTGACCGATATTTTATAGGTTTTTCTGCATATGCGGTAGATCTGAGATAAATTATAAAGTAGGCAATGCCTAGCAATAAATTTGTTTCACTTTTTATTCTAAACTAGCATTCCGCCCGCCGTTTCACGTTTAAAAGAAAAACCCGCATAGTTCCCGTTCCCGAGGGATTTCCGTGATAAAACCTATCCTATGTGTTAATCCAAGTTACCCTCTATATGTGTGCTAAATTTCATTTTAATCGGTTCAGTAGTATTCGCGTGAAAGGGTACCAAACAATACACATACACATCCATCGCATTCGCATTTATAATATTAAAGTAGGATAGTAGGACAGGATAGGATAGGATGAAGCCAACATTCTTCAATGGCAATACACACAAATAATTATCTAATTAACAAATTAATATCTAGGCTAGAGAGTTGTTAAGTGAAAAGAATAAGCTTAAAAAACAGGATCAGATTACATAATAAAAAAATGCTTAAAAAGCAGCGGAACAGCTTAACAGACAGACAGATAGACTTTCACATTTTTTATTTTGGTACAGATAAGTAAAGAATTTTATCCGCACGCTCTTGGACTATTAGAAAGTCACGGCACTGATATTGTCACATGTGTGCGTTTAGTTTTCTAATCTAATAAAGTCTATTAAAATTACGACATTTTTCTGTAACGTTAGATTTCGCGACGTAACTGATTTCGATGAAACTTAGCAGTGTTTAGAAATATAATTTTTGTTTTAACTGTTTCTATACGTAGCTAGTTACTTAAATATTTTTGGCTTTAAAAAACTTAATTTTTATTCATTTTTTCATAATTTTGACATACCGAGTTACCTTACAATTAAACTTTTCGACACCTCATAAGCTAAAATCCATCCATCCATCTAAATTCAAAAGCATACGAGCCATACATTACACAGTCGAAACACATAACCCTCCTTGCGCAATCGGGTAAAAACTTAATAATTACAGGTCAATAGGCACAGTATCCATCCTTGAGCTAGATTTAGTTTGACAACCTCGTCCGATGACTTGTTCTTGCGAAAATTAGCTAATCTCACCATCTATTTTGCGAAGCAAGCTTATAAAAGAGATCTTAAAAGCTGTAGAACATAAAATTTTAATTTTTTTGATGAGGGTTTTTATGGAGAAGTGATGTGAGGCAGGGAAAAGTTTGTTTGAAATCTACCATTTTTCTGTTTTCATCTGTCCGGGAGCCAGCAGCAGATTTTATGACCAAGTTCCTCTCAAGCGGTAATTAGTAAAATGCATCAAAGTATAGTATTATGAAGCCTCGTGAACGTCAGCTGGAGCTCGGTTGGGGGGAAGAGCGGTTGTAGCCTCCCGTATCAGCTGACGGTTTTTCCACCAAGATACAGCCAGCTGACATATATATTTATCCACAGTTACATATAAGCTATCATCAGGTAAATTTTTGTTTGAGAGGAAATAACGGAAAATAAATTTTTCTTTAAATTTAACTTTCATGTTCGAGACACCAGCTGACGTATAATACACCATGTTGTAACCAGCTGACTATTTTTTTTCGTTGAGATATTGGGTTAGCTACAATTTGACAAATTTTTAGCTGAGAGGAAATGAATGAATGAATGTATTTTTTTTCCTATGTGCGTGGGAGGCTACAACCGCTCACCCCCCCAACCGAGCGCCAGCTGACGTTCACGAGGCTTTATAATACTATACTCTCATGCGTCTGACGAATTATCTCTTGAGAGGAAAT
Source organism: Colias philodice (assembly GCF_061535455.1). Lineage (NCBI taxonomy): Eukaryota > Metazoa > Arthropoda > Insecta > Lepidoptera > Pieridae > Colias > Colias philodice. The sequence continues at coordinate 11,178,171 of NC_143098.1, read as the reverse complement.
AGTTAACCAAATTTGCACCTGGCTCCCTAACCATATAGTCTATACCAATAACAAAGTAGGAGTGTCTGTTTGTAATATTAAAACAACCGCTCTTCGAAATGTATTTAAATATGGATGTTTACGCGGTACATACCAGCTGGCTGGACCGATTTTGACGGGACTTTCATTGATGTTAATATAAGGTGTAACAAAAGCTATTTTTTAGTCCAATATTCCTACAGGAACCTTAGGATTGAAAGTAATACCTCATTTACGCGGGTTATACGGTATAACTTATAACTTATACCGCGGGACGCAACTATAGTTAGTAATAAAACATTTTTGTATTTATCAACCCGCACATTTTGTAATGAACTATTCATATTATTTTTTTCCTCATATTATGTTTTAACGAGAAAAAACGTCAAAAGTTTTCATCCATCAAAACATCCTACCACATCTCCCCACTTCTCTGAACATCGTTAAAAATTCGCAAAAACAAGCATCTTCATCACACTTGACAGTTCATATGTATGGTCGTCTGTATGTACATCACGTGTTGCTTGACGCAATGGATGTCGCCCGAGGACGTGGACGGTTCATGCAATAGGGCACCAAATGGGAATGAAATTGAAAGTAAATGAGGTTAACGTTCGCTGGTATAAGACGCTTTTGATGTAGTATTAAAGAAGTAAGAGTAGTAGAAATAAATATAGTAAAAGGAAGTTAGGGTTGACGATTATTAACGTTTGCTTAACAGATTTGGGACAGCATAGGTTTATAGATAGGATAAAAGAGGTTATAATTACCCGTCTATTTATCGTAACAGAGGAACCGGTTATTCCTCTGTCTTCCTCTTTGTTTATTCACTTCCGGAAAACTAGCTAAATTTTTTTGTTTATTTTATTATACTCCTTGTTCTATTACAGTCGAATAGCACATCCCAGTCCGGGTGATTAAAAACCTAAAAAAATGGTTACGTAATTTTTACATCAATATTCAATTACTGACTACTGTACCAAAATAATTATACATACAGATAGACCTATTTATTATTAATCAACACGGATGTATTTGTATGCTGGCATCCTTTTTACGTTCCATAGAAATAGGCATTTTTTTTTTGTTACAAAACGTCCGGATATATTAAATGTAAATGCAAGCAATATTAACACACAGAAGGCACAAAAAGTACTTTCAGTAAGTTGTTTTCTATAAAAGACTATGTAAATACAAAATTCTTGAGATATTTGTACTAGATGGCGCCCTATAAAATTAAGTAGGTCGTATTATAGCCACACTAACAACTCTAGCACTGCAAATCGCATGATAAAACCGCATGTTCGTACTAAGAATCAGCACTATACGAACTAGAACTAAGTTCCTATAAAAAAAAATAAAAAAAAAAGCATCAAAAATCCATGCAAATATTAGTCATTCTACACCTCACGCATAACGCGACTCTTGCGCAGATTCCGATGCGGCAATTGTTCAATGATTGAATCATTGATCGCCCCTCCCTTGCCTCTCCCCACACTCCTAGCGCTGTGTCAAGTCTAGACCTTTATGGACACTTCCCGAAACATTTTGAGGATATCATTGGAAATATGGCTCGAAAAATTGATATTTTTTGCGATTTTTTTCCAATTATAGGGACTGATTTGAGAAAATATCAAAATATGCATTACATTACGTTCTAATAAGTCCACCAAATCCGTACTGACAAACCTCGATGAAAAAATAAGTCTTCATTCTCATTTTAGTACATATTTCTATAGAATGTACATAGCTTTGTAGCTTTGGCATTGGTACTTTAAAGTGAAAAACACGACTGCATATCCCGCTTGTAGTCAAATGTTTTCCATTGTTTAAAAAAAGTTAATTTTATTTTCCAATCTCTGTATCTACAATATCACCTTTAAACACAAGGAGCTAAAGTTGATTTTCCTTCTCACTATTCACACTAAGTAATTCGCTTTTAATGAGACTAAAGAACTCCATGCAAACGAATTCTATTTTTATAACAGAAAACTAAAAATACATGAAAGGAATATAGGTCAGTGTAAATGTGATGCACCCTCTAGACCCTGAAACTGGGTTGATTGCTGCCATTACGCTTGTAAGGGGTCTGAGATTCGGTGCTTTGCTGCACCAAGACGACAGTTATGACACGTCTTTATAAGACTAGAAATAAAAAATTGTTGCGGAAAAAACAACTTACCAGATGTCTATTCTAATAAATTGAAATTCATAACTATAGTAGAAAAGACTCATAGCATTTAGATACCACCGGCTAGGAAAGCGTATCCAGAGGATTTTATAGAAAAACACATGGATTCGTTGTTAAATAGGTCGTGATTCTAGAAAGTGGTAATTTAATAACTACCGCAAATACATTTTTTTATATTTTATTCAAGTAAGAAATTCTTTCTATATGTCTGTAATGCTTTCACGACAAAACCACAGCACCCATAGTTTTGCTACGATAAAATCGCGGGTCATAGCTGGTCTTACATTTCCACCTACTCCTATGAGAAAGGTTAAACTTAATTACGAAGTTACCATTGACTTTTCAAGGGAGAAAGGCTAGTCTTATTACTCGCTAAACGTAGCAGGAACTATTAAGTTATTCATGTTCAAGGTAGACCAATAGAAATGGTGGCCATTCAATTAATCTAACATGTGTTATTTACACAGCATGACGGTCATGCTAACACCTAGAAAGTTCTAAAGTAAAAATCGATTTAATAGAGCAAATATAAACACCGATGGCAAATACTGAAATATTCAATTCAAATGCGCTACGAATTGTGAATCTATATTTTCTTGTGGAAAGGTCGGTCATAAATAGGTATATTACCTATATTTGCAGAATATGCTCAAATAAATCAAATTAGCTGATTGATTATGAACGAAATTGTGTTACGTTTACCATAATCTTTAATATGTATAGGTTGAATGATCCTTTATTTCCCATATTTTTAATTATAGGTACCACACTCACTATTTATAGTGTGGGATTCGGAAAGAATAGAATGGTTAATCAGGAAATTCACTCATGTATCAAATGTCTGGTAACGATCGTCACGTGTCTCCTAGTGGTGCATAAAAGTGATGCATTTGTTTCATCGATCAATTTTTAGCACAACTACGCAATTCATCTACTGGTCAAAAGATATCTTCACACGAATTTCTTTAAAATCCTCTGCTCAGAGAATTTTCCATTATAATGCTCATTTTTTTATCCCTGTAACAAGACATTTCTCAATCTTTAAATTTAAGAGTCCAGAAATTTCTCAATTATAATGGTCATATGTTAACCAGACGTTCCTCAGTCTTTAAAATGGAACCCTAAGCCCAGGACAAAACGTGCGACACCGAGAACGTGATTCGCGATCCATTAAAGTATCAGGTCAGCCATTATGTACTTCTGCGAAGCCAAGTAACTTATTGTACGTGAATGGCGGTCGATCACAATGCGAATCGTAACTGGATTTCAAGATTATGTGCATAACTTGGATTATCGAATGGTACTAATGGGATGCTGGACTGTGAATGTATTGTAGAACACGAGGCCAATTTGTATCGATATCAAATGTGATAGTCACGTTTACGTTACTAACTGAATTGAATGGATGAACTTTGATATGAAGATAGATGATACCTCGTAGATCAAAGGTTAGGGAATTACTGCACATAATCGTAGCCGTGGAAATCTAGATCCAAATATCAGAACGCGATAGCCATCTTTAAAATACCTATACTCGTCTTATCGGGAAAAAGTAAAATGTTAATTAATGAGAGCATCGTTTTTGATGTTTTAAAAATATTTCCGAAGAAATCAAAGCTTTATAGCCTTTATTAAAACTTTATAACCCACCATGAGATGAATTAATTATTCGCCGAATTCTATCCCATAAGAAAGTAGTTAGTAGATCCTAAAACTTACACTGGTCTAAATTTAGCGCTTCCAATTGACCAAACAACACATACCATTTACTGTCAAAAACCATCAATGGAGCTTGATATATCTCGAGATTCGGGATGAGTCAAATGGTCGAGGGGAAAGGGGAACTGCTTCGCGTATTGTAGTGCGATTTGTGATCGCAAATATTATGTGAGCTGAATGGATGGAAGCTTCTAGAAGTATTGTCCCTTATGAGCAGTAAAGATTTTAAGCAACTCTGGTCATTCTACCATTTATATTCTGTGACTGTGGCGTGGTCAAAATGAAACTGATATAATTTTAGCTTTTCAAACTTTACTATTCTACTCATGTTATAAAAGTGAAATTTGGAGAAAATTGATGGACGAATGATTCTTATTCACAGCGGTTGAATGGATTTCGATAAAATTTAGGGAAAAGATAGATTACAGTTTCGAATGCAACGCAAAGCACTCATCAACTTTTATCTGTGACTTATGCGAGCGAAGCTACCTAAAGAACTTAAAAGCTATCTTGTTATCTAACCAATTTTCCAATTGCCGTGATTGAAAAAAATATGACTAACATCCTTATTCTTTATCCTAACTTCATCCATAACAAAGTTGCCCAAACATTATCAATACAAATTCGGACCACGTTTCACCCTAATCAAGTCAATTAATAATTTACAAAACTTGTTGACTCCCTCTAATCGCTCTATAACCTTACCCCTGGCCTTCCTGTTTGTGCCATAAATCTACAGTCCTTTATCAATGCACAACGTGACTCATAGCTTCATAACGAACATTAGGTAATCGGTCTAACGTTTACCCTTGTATCTAATGGCAATAACGAGCCAGAACTTTTTATTGTACAAATAATATCAATATTTTAATTTGAAATGACACTGCTTCAGTCTACAACCTCTTTGGTTTACGTTTAACTTCACCTAATAGTAAAAATTCTAAGAAAATTGATGGTACCACCAAGGGTCTGTTCTAGGTCCTTTGTCTAATCTTATATAGCAAAGTGACTGCAGATGTTTTTCTAAATATGATATATTCATATAGGTAAACCAGAATCTGATGGCAATTAGGGAAATCAAAATTTTGAGTGTGGAAAAATTTTGAGTGGGGAAAATGGACTGAACGATCTTGATACTGCTTATTTTTCATTTTGTCCTCAATATCATTAGTCACATTACATAAGTGGACAATACTGTACTTAATAATGAGATATCCACTTAATATAATGTAGGTACATACTTACATGTATAATTGTAAGTATACATATTACTTTTATATAGGTAATACATATTATCATTTACACATACCTATATTTGTATATTCATTATCATTATGCCATGTGAAAATATGGATGTAATGATAATGCAGATCAAAACTAGATTGCTTATAATTTTTTATAAAATAAAATAAAAATAAAATAAAACTATGTTTATTTTCGTTAGTATTAACAGATACACACATTATAAAATTGACTTGGACAGCTTGGACTTGACGAATACCTAGCCGTATTGGAAACTCCTGTAATAAGTTTTCATAAAATTATATTGTATTACAAACAATATCATTATAATATTTTACCTACTTATAATATTTTTAATTTAAAGTATCAAAACGGGTAAGTCCAATTTACCAATAAAATATTCAAAATTGAAAATTGTGATGTGTTTGAGCCTTCTTCATCTAATGTTTTTCTATACACATTATAAACAACACCTCTTGCTTGTGATCGCAGCGGCTTTTACGACATTTTCGAAGGTTTTTTTAGACAAAATCCTCAAAATTATTCATCAATTGCAAAGAAGACAAATAATTTGACAACCAATTGATAGTTGTCAAATAAAGTTGCCACATGAAAATCTTTTATTTCTTAAATATAAATATGCCATCAGATTCTGGTAGACCTATAACATCTATGATATAAGTTGTTTGTGCACGCGACGTTGTTTAGCAAATTCATTTGGCTAATAACAATAAATTGCGTGCACTTGATATGACGTTATGTTTAACTTTTGTGGACAATGGAAACAATCAGTTATGAATATTTTTTGCATCTAAACATGTGTGTAATGGTGCATACTTTGCTCATTATTTGATTGTTTATGAAGACGGTAGTTGATATTGATAATAATTACGTAATTTGAAATTCATTTGCGCTATTAGGTATGCTATTAAATTACGCAGATAGTGTAGTAGGTATAATTATCTTTGTCCGATTGAATTGTCAAAGTAGTCGTAATTAAAGTATCATACAAGCAAGACGTATTTTTTCTTTATAAAATCATCATTCAGTATATCGCAATCTAAATTGAACCCTAGTGACCGAACATATGGCCTATATCGAGCCGGATAGTTTTGCGATAACGAGAACAATAGTGCATCGGACGGCGAGCAATCCTATATAGAAAAAGTTGTTTACGAGTTACAAGTTTGCGACGCTTTGTTACAATTGATGTCAAGACAAATGAAGTTATAATTAATTATTAAAAGTCAAGATTTTGAAGTGAATCGTTGCATTTATAAGAAGATAATATTTAAGAATTTAATTAAACATAATGGCTACTACTATTACTTCCGAACAAGAAAGTTATATTAACATGTTAGAAGATTTAGCATCGAAGTTACAAAAGACACAAATTAATTTTAAAAAATCACCTAAAGTGAGATTAACGGAGGGCTATATTAAAGCACGTTTGGAGTGTATGGAAGACTATTGGAAGTTATTTAATGAAGCACATTTGCAATTATCGAAACGTACGACGAGAGATCAGCGCGGCGTGATTCCTTATTTTTTAAACGAAGAATACTATAAATACGAAGATGTGTATATCAACTTTAAAGCGGACATGATAGATTTATTGGGTGCGAACAAAAACGTGATGCAACAAGGTGAAATGGGTGTTTCAATGGTCGAACCGTATATTTCGGGGGTGAAACTTCCTCACATCGAGTTACCTACTTTCTCAGGAAGATACGATGAATTTTTATCATATCAAGATTTGTTCACTACACTTGTGCATAATAATTCGTCATTATCAAAGGTACAAAAGTTACATTATCTTAAGTTGAGTGTTACCGGTGAAGCCGCATCTTTATTGAAACATATTAATGTAACCGAAAATAATTATGAACAAGCTTGGGACACTTTAAAGAAACGTTACGGTAATAAAAGGATTATTATAAACTCCATATTTAAAAGATTTTTTGGAATACGTAAGGTAAATACACAAACATCCATACAAATTAAATTCATTTTGGACACAACTAATGAATGTTTAAATAGTCTACAAAATATGCAAATTTGTACCGATACATGGGGTCCAATTTTAATTTATATTATACTACAAAAATTAGACCAGGAGACACACAAATCATGGGAAGAATATATTTATCAACAAGAATCGGAAGAGTTGCCTAGTTGGAAAGATTTAAATAAATTCCTTGAGTTAAAGTATCGCACCTTGGAAATGATAACAACGAACAATCAACAAACGATAAATAAAGATAGATCGTTAACACAAAAATCATTCTATGCCGCTAAGAATATTAAGAATTCACATTTAACAAGTAACAATCAGCCGAAGTGTATCTTTTGTCAACAAAATCATTATATTTATCACTGCAACGAATTTTCTAAACAAACTATTGAAGACAGACATCAATTTGCGCTCAAGAATAAGCTATGTTTTAATTGTTTAGTTCCCAATCACACTGTTTCACATTGTAAACAACAAACGTCTTGCAGAATTTGTAGAAGAAGACATCATTCCCTATTACACTTGGTCAAGAAGCAAGGGATTGATTACACAAACACAACGACTCCAACAAGCGCAACAACATCAGAAGCACAAGTCACAGCGCATTACTCAAGCGAAGCACAATCTAGTAGAAGGGTTCTACTTGCTACGGCGATAGTCTACATACAAGGCAAAGCAGGTGAACTTCACCGTTTTCGTGCACTTGTAGACCAGGGATCAGAAGCATCTTTCATCACGTCAAGAGTTGTCGATTTACTAAATCTAAAGAAGAAAAGAGTACAGGGCACAGTTTCGGGAATAGGTGAAGAAAAACAAGATTTGAAGTATAAGGTCCAATTGTCCTTACACACTAAGTCGTCGCCTATTGAAATGGAAGCTTATGTGATGAAAACAATATCATCTATTCTGCCTGCCAAGAAGATTTCACTGCAGATGGAAATAGAACCTATCGATTTAGCTGACCCTACTTACGGAACACCTGGCAGCATTGACCTTTTACTAGGTGTAGAAGTTTTTACGAGAATTATTGAAGACGGCATCATACGCCTACACAACGGTTTAGTAGCCCAAAAGACTAGTCTTGGTTGGATCTTGTCTGGCCAGACTACACATGCTGACCGTAACAACACAAAAACACTAAGAAGTATGTTCATCAGAGAAGACAATGACTTACTTAAATCTTTTTGGGAAATAGACACGTTCTTATACAACAAGAAGAAGATATTTACAAAAGAAGAAGAAGAATGTGAAGATATATATACAAAAACAACCCAAAGAGATCACGAAGGAAGATATATAGTACAACTACCTTTAAAGCAAAGTTTAGAAGAAACAATTGAACAAATAGGAAATACTAAGGATACTGCAACAAAGAGGTTCAAACAATTAGAAAGAAAATTTGCTAAAGATAAATCACTAAAAGAAGAATACGCTAAGGTTATAAAAGAATATATTAGTATGGGTCACATGAAGAAGTTAGAAGATGATGATGACAAGAACACTATATACTTACCTCATCATGCTGTCATTCGACAAGACAAAGAGACTACAAAGGTCCGTGTAGTCTTCGACGCTTCAGCTAAGGGCTCCAATGGTTTATCACTGAATGATTTAATGCGAGTAGGTCCTGTTCTACAAAGAGACCTCCGCAGTCTTATTACTTTATGGAGAATTAATAAGATTTGCTTCATTGGGGATATAACAAAGATGTACAGAATGGTTAAGATGTCTGAAGACCACTCAAAATTACAATGCATTGTTTGGAGAGACAATCCAGACGAGGAATTAAGAAGCTATAAACTTTTAACAGTTACGTTCGGAACGGCCGCAGCACCATTCCTCGCCGTCAGAACACTGAAACAATTAGCAAATGATGAAAGTGTAGAATATCCTGAAGCTGCTAATGCGATGCAAACATCATTTTACGTTGATGATCTAATGGGAGGTCATGAAGATGTAGAAAAGGCAATGAAGCTCTGTAAAGAAATAAAGATTGTACTAAAAAGAGGAGGATTTAACATGCAAAAGTGGTCCAGTAATGCTGAAGAAGTCATACAATACATAAAAGAAGATGATAATACAATAAGAGAAAATTTAGAAATCAAACTAGATAAAATAATAAAAATATTAGGCTTAACATGGGATAGAAGAAGTGATACATTTAAAATAACTATAGACTTACCTGAATTAATACTACCTGTGACAAAAAGGTCTATTCTTTCCGATGTTGCACGTTTGTTTGACCCTTTTGGGTGGTTATCTCCTGTAGTAATAGTGGCAAAGGTCATGATACAAAAACTTTGGCTTTGTAACAAGGGATGGGATGATGAGTTACCCTGCGACATAATAGAAGAATGGAAATGCTATAGAGATGACTTACTTGAATTACAATCGCTTGAAGTCCCACGATGGTTTCACACAGCTCCAAGAAGTAAAGTGGTGGAGATACATGGTTTCGCAGACGCTTCAACGAAATCATACGCAGCTGTCGTTTACCTTAGAGTCGTCGATGAAAGAGATGATGTCTATGTTACCATGATAGCATCTCGCACAAGAGTTGCTCCGTTGAAACAACTTACCATACCTAGACTTGAGTTATGTGCAGCAGCGCTTTTGGCAGAAGTCATTGAAGAAACATCAAATCTACTCAAACTGACGAACACGCAGATATACGCTTATACTGATTCAATGGTAGTTTTATCGTGGCTGCAATCTCACCCAAGTAAGTGGAAGACTTTTGTCGCTAATCGTGTGGCAGATGTTTTACGAGTTGTGGACTGCTGCAGATGGAATCACATACGATCTGCTGAGAACCCAGCAGATATCGCGTCAAGGGGAATTAAAGCTAGTGAATTAAAGAGAGCGAATCTTTGGTGGAATGGACCAGAATGGCTGAAAGATAAAAGTAACACTATCACAACAAAAACGGATATTCCAGAAACAGATTTAGAATTGAAGAGTTTATACAACACAAAAGAAGAAGATTTTGAAATACCAATTTGGGAAAGATTTTCGAGTTTATCGCGAATGAAAAGAGTTTTGTCATATTGTAGAAGATTTTGGAGACCTAAGGAAGAATGTCAGAAAGAAAGATACATACAAGTAGAAGAAATGGAAGAAGTATTAAAGATGTGTAATAAATATTATCAAGGACTTGTTTATATAAAAGATTTGGATGATATAGAGAAGGAAGGAAGAGTTAAACCCAGAAGTACACTAGTCAAGCTTTCTCCATTTTTAGATGAAAATGGGATTATGAAAGTTGGTGGAAGATTACAAAAGGCAAATATAGAAGAATCTACAAAACATCCCATAATCATACCACAGAAGGTGCATTTAGCTAAATTAATAATACAAGATGCTCATGTTAGAACGTTACACGGTGGTATACAGTTAATGATGTCCTTTATACGTACCAGATTTTGGATCATTAACCTTAAGGCTGATGCTGGCCTACTCACAAGATGGCGATGTATATAAAAGATGACTCAGGATTTTTGGCACCGCTGGAGATCTGAGTATTTAAACACATTACAACAACGAAGTAAATGGCACACCAACATTCAGTCACCAAATATTGGAGATGTCGTTGTAATTAAGGAAGAGGACTTACCACCTACTAAATGGTTATTAGGTTGCGTGAAAGAAGTCCATCCCGGCTCAGATGGTTTAGTACGAATAGTAACAGTAAAATGTAAGGGCAGTAAAGAGTTAAAAAGACCTTTATCAAAGTTAGTTTTACTTCCAAATAAAATAGATTAAAAAATGAGTTATGTATTTACAAGCTAAATTAATATGTATCGATTGTTATTGAAACTAAATTACTTTATATAAAAATTAGAAGAAGATAAGAAATTGTAAACACAATAATTTTGAAGTTATTTGTTTGTATTATTTTACAAAAGGTTGAAGTTCTGAGAATTGTTTAAGTTTTAATTGTTTGAAGATCTAATGTATGAAGTAAAAATGTTTAAGTAATTACCTAAAGTCAATGTAAGATATTGCATAATATTTTGTTACTTTTTCAATGTGATAGATTGTAAAAAACTTAATGAAATGTATTCCTGCCAAAACATAACATAATATTGTATAGCTATGTACAATCAAGCTATTAAGTAGTTAAGGATTTATAGTTTTACAGTTATACAGTCCACTGTACTCAATCATAATTGTTAAGTTGAAGTTTTGTTATTTAAATGCTATCGTTTATTTTTGTTAATGAATTTAAGTTGAAAACAATATGTTTTGGTGGGCGGTATGTCCGATTGAATTGACAAAGTAGTCGTAACTAAAGTATCATACAAGCAAGACGTATTTTTTCTTTATAAAATCATCATTCAGTATATCGCAATCTAAATTGAACCCTAGTGACCGAACAATCTTATTACAATTATAATAAATACTTCCTAATTAATGTACTGCTAATTCCACAATATAAACATTCGCGTTGGTGAAAGATATTTTAGTACAAATTACAAAGATTTGGCTTTGATCATAATTAACTAACGACAAAAGAATTCTAATTTGTAACAATATTACACTATAATTAGCGTATTTCTTCAACTCCTAGTCTGTAAGGTGGGCAAGTTGCAGTTGATGTAGCAATCGCATACTTAGATGCATAAAAAATAATTTTATTACAATTTATCTGTAATCATGGTAGGTATATAAATGATGCCTAAGATCTTAGGCAAGATATCCCCACTTGATAAAAAAGACGGGTTGCACTCCGGGAGTGCCGGCAGAAGTGAAAACTTGATTATAACGTTCAGCATGTTTGGTATCCGTCTTACGCATGGAATATAAGGGCTAAAAAAAAATCCGTCTAACGCTTTTTCGATCAGGCCACGTGTCCTGACGCGAGTTTAAGATTTTATACCCAACGCCGCTAAAGAAGTTTTCACTTCAAAAAAAAGTATATATAAATGTTATTATGGTGCTTCAGAAGTTTTTATCCGGTTCAAGCACAGAATAGCACATAGCATAGCACTAGTAACTATGTTCAAGTCAATAAAATGCAACAGGTAGGTTCCCTAATAATTATTAGTTTCAATATTGTTTATCTAATATGATCCATAATACTTATTACGATCTATTATCTGACCTGTCACCTCTGTAAAGACATTATTTATATCGCATTAACGCTATTTGCAATAATAAATTTATTTACCTGCGTAATACGTTTATAGAAAAAAATTGATTCAATTTTTTATTTGTCGCATGCCGGACGAACTGTGGGCCAAAATTACGACATTATTGAGCCCATCACAGCTAGAAGGCGATGCGGAAGGCCGAAGAAAAAATGGCGGGATGAACTGGACCAATTTGCTAAAGACTGGTCTTCATAGAATTGCCTTGGGGAAGCCTTTGCCCAGCATTGAGACACAACAGGCCACCAACAGGCTAATACAATTTACAATACAATTTTTTCATTGTTTGTAAACATCCTTTTATACTTTATTACTGTAAATTTAATCGTTGTACTATCAACTTCGTGACATATTCTTTAATGCGTCATTTATAATCTACATTAATCGTTATCTATTTATTTATTAACGAAGCACGTACAGTTAACACGAAGTTAGTAAACGAAGCTCTAATTAATTCAACCTGTCCTTGGTTTAGTAGACCACTCACTTTGCCATATGACTCGAGTCTGACTGACTTATCTATACTAATATTATAAAGCTGAAGAGTTTGTTTGTTTGTTTGAACGCGCTAATCTCAGGAACTACTGGTCCGATTTGAAAAACTCTTTCGGTGTCTTTCGGAGGCCCATTCATCGAGGAAGGCTATATGCTATATATCATCACGCTAAGACCAACAGGAGCGGAGCCACGCGAGTGAAATTGCGAGCGCAGCTAGTAAAATATATAACTAAGGCCTAGCTATCAGCTCGCTTTTGTAAACTCAAAGGGAAACATTTATCTAATAAAAACTCAAACTCGAAGATTTATTTATTCAGTTTGAGTTTTAATAGTATTTTCATTTTCCATTACAAACGAACATAGAATAGTTATTAGCCGACTTATCACAACATAAATTATAATATTATATTAGGTAGAGCAGAAAATTCAATAATTTTTATATTAAATGTTTTCGATCAATTCTTAGAAGTTAGACTTCCTCATTTTATTTCAAAGATTCATATTTTTTGTTGGTTGGGGAAACCACCTTACGTGCTCAAGCAAATATGAATGTAGGAAGTAGGAAATACCAACATAGAATAAAATATCTAAAACTATTGGAAATCGTTTGAAGATCTTAGGAGACAGAATCCTATAGAAATAAGAGTTAGGCCGCCTTTCCATCTGCAAGAAAACTTCCGTGAGAAATGTCCGACAGTCTGTCTGTCAGCAGCTTGCAAGTCTAATTTCGCGTTTCCACCTGCAAGTAGACTTGCAAGCTGCTGTCAGACAGACTGTCGGATATTTCTCGCGGAAGTTTTCTTGCAGATGGAAAGGCGGCCTAAGCGATGAACGACAACAACAACGATGGTTAAATTATTATCTGTATAGATTCATACAGATTAAAAAGTAATCATTTATGTATCACTGCAACGAGCGGAAAGCGTAAAAATTATTCCCTTTGTGTAATTTATCACATTTTAATGGTCATCATAGTTAGGTGTTCAATTTTTTTTAATGATGGCCCTATGTTTTCCACTTATATTTTTCAAATAAAATTAAAGAGAAAATGATGTTAACTTATTATTTATTCTTAAACAGAAAAATATCAATAATCTTATTTTTAAGCTGTTTTAATAAGCCTAATTAAGAATTTCAATTATGCACAATCAAACCAATAAGCTACGGTAATTAAACAAATTAATTTGCAATTGGTTGATTAATTAATGATTTTGGCATAAATTTGATAACAAAATATAAAGTATACTCTACCATGATTTTAACTCTATTATAAAACGCTTGCCTAGCTTAAGCTTGTCTTGTGTACCTATTGTAGACTTACCCTATTTCACCTTTTCATCTATGGTGAGAAAATCCAACTTTGAATTTATTGTTATTTATTATGTACACGAGTATCCTAATTATCTTTTGCTGGCAAGAACATTTTAACGTTATATTGTTTACTAGCTTTCCGCCCGCGGCTTCGCCCGCTTTGTCTAAAACCTAATGAATTATAATTATATACTATCTAGTCTTCCTCTTGAATCATTCTATCTATTTAAAAAAAATGCATAAAAACCCGTTGCGTAGTTTAATATATTTAAGCATACATAGGGATACTGCAATCCGCGACTTTCAAAATAGGCAAATAAATTGATTGATGTCTCAAATTCGCTTCTACAATCCCATAAAAACCATTTGTCTCTGAGCATTACATTTAGGTATATTCTATTGTAGTGAAGGCTAATTTATGATCTCAGTTGCCAAGAAAAATATAGTGTGTATCGGTCGATAAAGCCTCAGCAAAGCCTGAGATTTATAAGATGCGGTTTTTGGGCCACAATAGCGCTTCCGCAATGCAGGAACGTGTTAAATATAATGTAATGTTTTCTTAATTATTCTGCTAACTTCTCGCAACAATAATTTTATTTTTAACCGACTTAAAAAAAAAGGAGGAGGTTATCAATTCGGACGGTATATTATTTTAGTCATGTCCATTAGTCAAGCAAAATTACAGATGATTTACAAAATATTTCATAACCCACGGAACTCTGCTCTCAAAAATAATATTTGCCTGTTATTGCCATATTATTTATACATTTTTTATATTTTCCATCGATGCTCTACTAGCTACTCTTTTAATCGTTATAATATGACATAGCCTTCCCCTTATCGACTGTCCAAATACAAATGATGTTTCAATTTTAACCGGTTCCATAACTTAGCTCATTCAAACAAACAAACTCAACTTTAGACGTGACCTAGCTATAAGGATGACCCCACCTCATTTCTCTCAAATGACATCACAGATGAAGCTGGTTTTCGGGTGTTATGTAACATGATGCGGTATACTTTCACATCACATGTTCCATGATCGGAGATTATATTTGAGCCTGATTGCTTAATATGTAGTTAATTTTCAAGCTTGGGATCATAGCAGTTATGGAATATTTTAATCCTTGACGGTAACGGTGACAGTAAATAGGTATAAATTAATATGACGTACTTTTTTCCGATTCAAATGGGTTTTTGAAATTATATCATCTGACACATATTTGATAGGGAAACAAGCCGCCTCATCAAAGATATTCAACTCAATCAAAACGTTCTATAACGCCTGTTTTCAGCAAGTATTTTTAGTAAGCATATTTTTAAGTTTAGTTACCTTTGAGCTTTGATGACAGAAACATATTTAAATGCAGTATGCAACTAAAATCGATGTAAAAATACTAGTTATACCAATATTATATACTCACTAAGTCTCAATGAGCTCGCAGTTCAGCAGCA
Source organism: Colias philodice (assembly GCF_061535455.1). Lineage (NCBI taxonomy): Eukaryota > Metazoa > Arthropoda > Insecta > Lepidoptera > Pieridae > Colias > Colias philodice. The sequence continues at coordinate 11,162,573 of NC_143098.1, read as the reverse complement.
ATTTATCCTCCCCCAGTTCCACCACCGCGACAGTCTGGTCATGGAAGTATATCATCCTCAGGGTGTCGTTGGCGACCCGTCTCCCGGAGTACGGCTTCACTCCGGGGTCCTTGCTGATTGCATTGTCCGATCTCGCGCCGACGCTGCCGACGAGACCTGGGAATTGGAAGGTTTGGTGTCGTTTCGAGTGTTGATTTTTATGTCACAGCAAGTGAGCGTATGGTTCGCCAGATGGTAAGCGATCATCTTAACCTACTATTTGCTCTACAGCTTGACCCAAAGTTATAAAAAAATAAAAAATCACTTGGTCTTATAAACCGAGAAGCTGTTTGCATGCATAGTGCATACTTTGAAGTAAAAATAAGTGAAAGAAGTTCTACAAATTCGCGCCATAAGTTTACAAGTACTGTACTTATAAACTTTTATATGGTTTACCTATATTGATGACTTTTTTGTTTCTTTTCCCTTGGTAACTTGAATGTGAATACAACTTAAATGTCAAATTATTTTAAAAGTAACTTTGTCGGTCTTCGGTCACGTTAATATGCCTGCGTCTGGATGTTCATATATTGGGTAAAAGAATTTTGAAATTAAATCGTATTTTAAATATGTTACTTGTTGTAAATGTATGTTAATGAGAAGGCATTAAAAATTATTGATAGGCTTTAGAAATTTTACTAGATTTTAAACTCGTTTATCATCTTTCTACGCCCGGCGGAAACTATTATATCGTTCTCTATCCAAAATCAAAAGTAATATCTTCCGGTCGTCAATAGAAACTACCAATATTTTAGAAGAGTAATATTGAATTGATATCTAGAGCTTTGCTTACGAAAATAAATGTAAAAATACGAAAAATAATTCATTCATCATCATGTTTGAAACCAATAAATTTTTAAATTATAATTTGTTACCTACCCATTTTTATCGATAATTAGCGGTCCGCCCCGGCTTCGCCCGTGGTACATAATATTTACGTTTTCTCTACATAAGAACCATCCTCGTACTTCAAGGAATATAATAAAAAAAGAATTATCGAAATCGGTTCAGCCGTTCTCGAGTTATGCGCTTACCAACACATTTTGCGATTCATTTTTATATATAAGATAATTCAATACTTTTTATTGTTCATTTTTATAATTTTGTCATATAGAGTCGTAGAAAATATAAATAATGAAGAGAGTTATTGTTATTGTAGAGTCGTACTAAATTAAATATTTACTGGCTTGATTGAAAAATATAAGAATAACTTAGAGATAATACTTATGTAATATAGAGACAAAAGTAGAGTCTCACAAAAAAAAATATATTTTATATATAAATACTAGGGATCAATCCTTGGTTTGCTCGGATAACATGTTAGAACTAAAACTATAGGTACAAAATGAAGGTCTTTAAACATAATTGAGTACTTATTAATTTAAACAAATTAACTGCGATTATTTTATAGGAAGTGCGATACAATTTTAGTTCAATAAAGAATTTCCGATTTTTATTAAGATTACAGTTTGTTTAAATGGAATTGCAAATAAATGAAAATTAAAAATTGCATAAAAAAATTGATTTAAAAAATTAAAATGGCTTTCATTGAAAGTGAAAACTCTACAAGCTTTCAAAAGCTATCCGAAGTCGGAGCCAACTTTTAACTTCCAATGCCGAAAGTTATATTTTATGTAACACTGCGACAATTGCACTGAAACCTGAATTTATTTGTGCTCTCATTATATAATTTGTTTCACATTATTTTTTACCATTTAATTATAATTAATTTAATCAACACGCAACGAATTAAATTGCATTTAATCGTATCTATTTACCAAATCATCCGTAACAGCGGTAAAAAATCCGATACACCTGTTTTTTAACCTGTTTAAAATCCGTTTATTGTACAATGATGATTAACTACCTGCAAGAGACCAGCTCGCCGGTAAGCTGAAGGTGAAGGGCTTCGCAGACGCCGCCTGCGGGGAGGACACAGCAATGCAACAGATCACCACAACACTCAATAAGGATTTTAGGACTCCATCTGCCATCGGGGCGCCGCGGTGTATGGCGTCCCGGGCGGATCGCATCGCGGTGAGGAGTCTACGAAACGACATTGTGTCAATTGTCCATGACGTGCGCACCGCTCGGTGGTTGAACGCGGACTGAGGTGCTTACTGCTTTCTTCGCGTGTCGTCATCAATTTCACTGATACTGATAGGCGATAGTTGATACACACGTCACGATTTGTGAACAACTGGTAGCACATATTAATTGATTGTCCATAGCTGAAGCATTGGCCACTATGGATAATTTAGCGTGTAGCCGGTAGTACAGGATTTGATGGTCTGACTTTTGCTTTATCGCAACTTCCTAGCAAAATATGTCTCATGTCCCTTCGTGGGGTATGGGGAGATGCACTATGTTTAAGTATCAGTTTCACTGTACATATTTTGTAAGTTTAAGTGATCACCTTCTTTGCCCTGCCAAAGCGAAGCATTTTTTGGTGATCCTCCCCATCGGGAATCGCACAAATGGCACTTGTTTTGACGCTCACGCATAGCTTACGCATTACGCATCACTGTACCAAGGGGACCGTTAAGTTTAAAAAAAATGAGTATTGATAGGTCTAAAATGAGTGTACCTACATACCTATAATTTCTGCGTAAAAAACTTGCATCTAAAATGCATTAGTTTCCATAGACGTCAAAAAAACTCTAGTCTCTACATGTCTCTAACAAGTCTCTACATTTAAATATTATGAGTCAGTTCGCTAATCACTTGTCTTTTGATATCTTTATCCATACTAATATTATAAATGCGAAAGTAACTCTGTCTGTCTGTCTGTTACTCAATCACGCCTAAACTACTGAACCAATTTGCATGAAATTTGGTATGGAGATATTTTGATACCCGAGAAAGGACATAGGCTACCTTTTATTGCGAAATATGTACCACGGGCGAAGCCGGGGCGGACCACTAGTATATCATAAAACTCAAAGGTCACTGATAGTGATCTATCAACGCACAGCCCAAACCACAGGACTTATCGGGCTGAAATTTGGCATGCAGGTAGATATCATAACGTAGGCGTCCCCTAAGAAAGGATTTTAGAAAATTCATCCCCTAAAGGGGTAAAATAGGGGATGAAAACTTATACCATGAAAATTTATCTTTTCCACGCAAGCGAAGCTGCGGGCAACAGCTAGTAAGATATAATATCAAAGCTTACTTGGAAAAATTTTCAATACAAGTTTAAAACCGGAGACAGTTATAATTGAAGATAACGATCATGCTTCACGATAATTATTTTACTGCACATTTTTATTATACTTAAAAATGATTATTTTATCGCTCATAATCACATGAACATGTCATAATGGATAACATTCTCATTGTAAAACCACTCTAACCTGCTATTAAATTTCTCAACAAGAAATACTATTATTATGTAAATTAAATTATATGATGATTGATGCAGATACTTACATATATATATGAATGATCCCGCACTAAAGGCCAGCGTGGTGGATTATATGACAAGTACCTAAGAGACCCGTGTCCCAGCAATGGGAACGTATATGGACTCATCACTCATGATGATGATGATGATATGAATGATAGTAATGAACCATGGTAGGTACCTATTATACAATCGATAATTCATTTTACTTCGTCGCAAGTTTATAAGTAGTTATGTTTATATGTATGTAGTTGATCTTTATAAAAATCGTTTAAATAGAACATAATGAATTGCATTACGAATATTATCCCCATCCCCCATAGTAGTTATGTATTTCTATTTATTTTTTCCAATTTTTGCAACTATTTTTTGAAAAGACCATTCAACTCAAATAATCAAACTCTAGGTACACATAACACATTACAGATTCGCAATTCACAACTACATAATAATACCAGCGGTCCGCCCCGGCTTCGCTCGTGGTACCCACATGTTTAAACTATCCTATCTCTCAAGTTGGATCGAACTACACATGGTGTGCGAATTTTATTATAATCGGTTAAGTGGTTTAGGAGTCCATTGAGGACAAACATTGTGACACGAGATTTATATATGTATATGTATTAAGATTTTGAAAAAAAGGACGCTGTAAAAATAATATGAAACAGCAATTTAAACAAATGCTGTAACATTGACATCGCGATGGTCAATACCAAGATTATATAATGTTTATACAGAAGAAAGTAAAGACCGGTCACTTTACTAGTAATGTAAAATGACACAATAACAAGTTGAAAGCAATTTGTGAAAGTCGTTAATCATGTGAAGCTGATCTTTTCAGTGTTGTGTAACGTTTATGGGGACTAATTTAATTTTAATTATCCATATTTTGGTTAAGAATGCCTAATGTCTTTACTTTATCTCATAAATCTTTTCAAAAACTAGTTTCCCGCCTGCGGCTTTTCTCGTGTACTACGCAAAAACGTCTCTACATCAATGCCCAAAATCTAATCTGAAGTGTTTTGTTTTTTAAAAGGGTGCTTTTTGTGTGTGAGGAATGAGGATGTGTACACTGTAGGTACATAGTTACCTATTTACAAACACATTCCTCTGTGCATTGCTCGCTACACATTATTGGTGGAAAAACACCTTTAGACTCGATTTTGACCCATGTTAATACGTACAAATTTAATTTATACTTTGTACACTTATCATGGATCAGTACCTAACAGTTCAATAATTTCTGGATAAATAAATAAAAAAGCCTTCATTATGAATCGTAAATTTATGCAAGCAACATACTTAATTAAAATATTATTATTTGTATAATTGGACACCGGTTTTATTTTTTAAGCTATTGCATAGCTTCTATCGCGGGCCTTGAGCGAGGGGACCGTAACGAAAAAACCTCACGCTCCCCACTCGGAGGTGTGGCTTGAAGGCACGCTATGTAATAGCTTTACCACGGCTGTCCCCGAGTGCCACACGTCTTTTTTATTTTGTCTTGCATAATTTCTGGATAATACATACTAAATAGTCTAGTCTATAATATTTTTCAGTTCTCGAAAGTAACTATACTCACACAATTACGTCAGTACGTTGTTTTGTTTTGACGAGAAAAACAAACAAACATTCTTGTTTATAATACTGGTTATGAAATAATTGTTATTATTGACTTTCTTCGACTTTGACTTGTATACAGATGGCTTGTCTTATATTATTTGTGAATTGTGATATATATTTAGAGCCTCAATGGATACAGGGAGAGAAGGATAAATTAAACTTCGGAATCATTTATATATTTTTTATTGATTACATTCACAACCGTAACACAAACATCACATAATATTATATGTCACAATTTACATGCAAACGCATTTAATATCTTAGTAGGTAATTTTTAATAACGAAATAATGTAAGTAGTTAATCCTAATTACAATAAAAAATGCATCATCAATGATAGTTTGATTTTAATTTAAAATAACAGCAAGAATATATTTAAATGCCTAGTTAATGACATTTAACTACTTATTTACCGATAAATATGAACACAAAAGATTGTGCTATGATATGATACTTATATAATTATAGGGTAAATTGTAACTGTAACTTTTTTAACATTTTATGGTGAATTCAAAAATTCAGAAATATTTACACTATCTATATCTATACATATGAAACAGTCATGTTAGTTATAATAACTCAAGAACAAATTTTAATAATTGTTTTTTTTTATTTTTTTTTATTAAAAATCTTACAATAAATGTCTTCCCGGGTGAATCCCATCCGAGTAGCTAGTAATTTTATAAATGCATAACACACTTTTTATTTAATTGATACAAACTGTTATCCCAAATTATCTTTAAAATAGTAGATGTTATTCATAAGACAAAATAAAGAATTAAAAATCGCCAGACCTCTATACATGAATACATACTCAAATATTTACGTATTAGGACATTAGGTATATAAATTGAATAGGAAATTTAAATTCTTTCGAAAAGTAGAAAGACTATATTTTTATTTAGATAGGTATATTAAAATCTTACTTATCTATTCAAAGTTATAGAAAAAGTTAGTTTTTTTCATATTAAGTAACGGAAATACACAAGTCGACTAGTCAGCAAGGTCTATATAAAAACTTTTATTAAAAAAAAACTAGCGTGCGCCTAAGACTCTGTTCGCACAAAATGGTAATTATTTGGCAGCCCTTAGTTTTTGTTTAAGATGATTTTTCTTAAAAGTTAGTCTTTTGATATAGTTTTGTTTTTTTGTTTTTGAAATTGAGGATATATTAATACTATGTATGTTACCATAACAGCTACGTAGCTTAGCCTTTGATAACTGTTTTTTTCAGTTTTGAAGTTCTAATCTATATTAAATTGAATTACCTAGGTAATTTATTGTGAACAGTTAAGTATGTCTTGGAATATACATGGTAATCTAAAATGCAGACAAAATCACGGAATACAGCTAGCTAGTAGACAATAATAGCATTGTTAACACTTAATAATTTAATAATCACTAAAACACTGCACAGTAAACACCATTTCAATATTTTTTCTATGCTTGCCCCACTTTTTAGTACGAACTGTTTCTTCACTGTATCATATCTTTTTGTTTGTTCGTCCCACTTCACCATGAGAACCGTCTCACGATGGAATGTTTCCTCTTATATCAGGTGGGTATATAACCCTGGATGAAGGGAATCCCGGTGCCGACCTGTTTCTGGTACACCAGGTACTGGTTCCCAAAGAAAGATATGAGGAACATCTCCTCAGCGTAGATACGCTCTTGGAAGAACGACCAGGAGACCAGTGCGTAGATTAACACGCATACCGGGTTGAGCAGTATGATCTGTGATGAAAAAAACATTTATATTTATTATGAAAAATTTCAAACTCCATTGTGTTATAAAATACAAAAGAAAATGTAGATCCCTTTTGTAAGTATTGTCAATTTGATATTAAGTTTTATAGCATTCAAATGAGAACAATAAATGAGGATTTTTTTGAGAATAGAAAAAAAATATAATATAATACGAATATTTTGCTATGCGCCCAGCAAATCAACAATCGAATTTTTTCCACTCTTCCGGTTTTATGAGCCAACTGGATATTTCAATGCCATAAAACTTAAAATATTTGGATTTATCGAGTAAGTATATATAAAATATAAATACTCTCAAAAGATTAACTATCAAGTTCTATGACTTTTCTTCTCAGTAGTAAAAACATGCAGAACTAATTTCAAACTACTTGTTTTTACAAATTACAGAAACAACTAGTTTTTAAAACTTATACAACAAACCTGTGTCCCAATAGACCAATAGAACCAACCCACATAGCTTGGGTGTCGGCAGTAAGCATACACGCCATGTGTCACTAGTTGATGGTCAGCTTTTTTTACCGTTTGTACCTGAAACCAATTATTTTAAATTTATAATTCATTTCAATTTAAAATTAGAGTATTCAATTGTAAGCATATGTAACGGAATACAATATTTCGAAAATTTACAATCTCATGAGATAGATTGTAATCTAAGAGCCTATACGCATTATGCGGGTAGCCGCATTGCGGGTAGCCGTCCGGCTGACCGCAAGCACAATTATGTACGTAACCGCAGACCGCACAGTGCGCATAGAAATGAATATTACGTACATAATTGTGCTTGCGGTCAGCCGGACGGCTACCCGCAATGCGGCTACCCGCATAGTGCGTATACGCTCTAAAGGTTTTGAAAGTTTTATTCTATGTAAATATTATATACAAAGTTTTAATTATGCAAAATCCACTTTTTAACCTAATTCTTTACAAAACATACTTACATGATGATTAAAGTTAGTTTTCGCTGTAAACATTGCCATTTTCCTTAAGAACTCCCCTCCAATGCACATTGCAAAACCAAATAAGGACAACCACAGTGACATTTTCAATTCTGAAAATTATATTCATAGGATTCATATTTATTTATTTAGAAGAATTTAGATAGAATGGTAGCTAGAGAAATTCTTGCCGGTTTTTCTTTGTAGAAACTTAACTGGAATTTCTGAACCAGTTAGTTACTTAAAAGTGCTTCTAGAAGAAGTGTTGTATAAGTAAATATTAGAATTAGAATTTTACTGCTGAAAAGTAACTAATAAATTGCAATTTACTTACTAGGAAAGAAGTAAGATTCCACTGCCATTTCAATCCAGCTGGCCACCGCAGCAACCCAGTACTGTACACTGTGGTTTAATATGAATGAGTCTACTGTCAGAGTCTTGGGATTTGTGAGAGCCACGGCCATAAACTCGGAGAAGTGAAAAATTGATAGAACCATGATGTATAACCCATAGGCTCTCCAACTGTACTCAAACTTGGTTAAGTACAACCCAGTGGCAAAAACTGCACCTAGAAATGCTGCTCTCACTGCCACCTAGTAGAACAAGCAAAATAATAATTAATATTTCTCATGAACTAAGCAGGAATGTACTTTTTGCTATGCTATAATACATATTAGGCTTATGAGTGATTAGCATGCTTGTAAAGATAATTATGCGTAGTTATATTTAATTTCAGATATAGAAATGTTAATAATACGATTTAATCCACTTACATCATATGCGAAGCCTTTGTAATAATAGCGAAGTATAAAATTAAGCAGGCAAAAATATAACGCCGGTCCCCAGTAGGTAAGTGCCCATAATTCCGATGTAAAGCCTAATATGCTTCCAGAAAATAAAGTAATAATAAATATAATTGATGATAAGCTGAAAAAACTGAAAGCCTGGATCGCCGCAGGGCATATAGGACGATGCAGAACACTCTGTGTATTGGAACTCATGATGATTTCTTTCAAATTAAAATCACTATCATTTTCTATTTATCGCTTAGCTAAAGTTTGAGCACTGAATGCAAAGAGACTGAATGTTTCTGTTGAAAACTAGACACTGACTCATTTTTATTGTATAAAATAAAAGTGCACTTGCAAATTTACATTCGCCATTCGGTGACTTGGTTTGTCAACTGTCAAAACAACGAAAATGACATTTTAAAAATAGCGATGACAACTGCATAATGCTAGTGAACCCCGTTTTCCAATTACAGCACTAGAGCGCATTATGCGGCATAATGCTTAACGTTGAATGTTCCAACTACAGCAACGCTTCGCACAATCGAGCACTAGAAAAAGTAATGCGCGTGAATTGATGCGTGCAATCGATTTATCGTTAGTAGGTATTTATTAATTGTTGGAAAAAATTTTAAAGCTTTCGTTTCATTGTAGTTTTTTCGAAATAATCAAAGTTAATTCAAATTGTGTTAAAAAAATAAATATAAGTATGGATGAAGGTACAAACATTGAAAAAAATGTTAATGAAATAATCAAAATCCAAATTACTTAAAATAACCGTAAATATTTTTCAACCAATTATTATGTATACCACTTTATTTACAAATTACTTAATGAGGTTATTGCTAACTCTTGCTAACTCTATGAATATTTTTTTTTTCAACACTGAACGTTAGCGCCACAGGTTAGCGCAACCTGCTGGTGCGTTTCATGTTCCAATTAAGCATCAGCATAATTCGGCATTGTGCGGCACTGAGTCGCATTATGCTCTGTAATTGGAAAACAGCCATAGTATGGCAACAAAAAATTTAAAATTATGTGATGTGAAAATTATTGAATTTTAATGTATTCGATTGAACGTGGATTGAACATTTGCAAATTTCTTCATATTAGTTCAACGTATTATGTCATTAGCGCGAATGTGAGAGAGCACCATTAAGCCAAACTTATTATAAAAGCATCGAATGATTAAATATATACATATTATTATATAAACTGAGGTAATTCGATTATATTATGCTCAATTTTTTCAAATAATCCCAAAACCACAGCCCAAAACCCTGATTATTTACAATCTCGCCATTCAAGAGCTTTTTTTTTTGTGTAGACAACGCTTTATGTACTTTTTTTTTTTTTTCGTGACCATGGCAACTCGTAATGTTTTGATTTGACTCTGTGATTTGACTGTCGAGAAAGTAAAAGTGAGAAATCTACGTAAGTTTTAAATATTTTTTACTCGTTTATCTCATATTTGTCAAAATTTACAGTTTAAATTGTAATCCTTATTTATTTAATAAAGTACTTCACATTTCCGAATAAACAGCAAAACATTTTCTTTACTTGTAGAAAATTCATAATATTATGGCTATCTACGGGTTTTCCACCAAATAAGGAACTGCATGTTTTTCTCATCATCTGCAGTGAATATAATAATGTAAATAGATGGAATCTGTTAACCGGCTGTCCATGTAAGTGCCGAAGTGTTTAATTAACTGACGTAATCGCCTATGACAACATCAGCGCAGATTTAATGAGCCGAGTTTTCATTATATTAACGGACATTATTTGAGATCACTATCGGCACTTACAATTTCCTATAGAACTTTTTGTGGTCAAAATGGATTAGTGTATCGTGTATTCAGTAATTCGCTGATGTAACCGACAAAATGAACGATCCGTGGGATGTTAAGTGCGTGCGACAGTCGGGTCATTATACGTCTTGTATGAAATTAAATGGGGTGCCCCTTCTTCCGCCTGTTGTAAGTATATTAAATTTACCATATTTTATTGCGTAAATTTTACAATTTAATTGAATTTTTTTTTTTTTTAATTATATGTAAACAATATTAAGTATTAAGTACTACATTGATTGCAAATTCTAATTTATTTTATATTATAATCATTAAAAACCCTATGAGTAGTAAAATATGAACTATTATTTCTAAAAAATTGTAGAGTAAAGAAAATATTATTTTTTAAGTTCCTTCAATGTTACAATTTATTATGATAATTATATGTAAATAATGCCGTACATGAACACATCTTTAAATTAATATCCGAAACTTTGTATATTTGTAATGTTATAATAATTAAGTCATATTAACCATACATTATAAGTAGAGATTAAACAACACATAAACCAATTAATGGCGAAGTAAATACATTTATGTAACATGCTTACAGCAAATAAGCTTAATATTTAATATTTCAGTTATCTAGAGAATGTCGCAAAGAAATGCAGTACTACAAGTTGTTAGCGCAAGAAGTAGAGAAAAGGATAAATACACTAAAAATATTTATGGTTGAGAGTGACACTGAGTCGATTGACGATAAGACTGATGCACCCGATTTACCAGAGTCAGAGCACAATGATAACTTGCCCCCTACAGACATAGCAGTATATAATGCCAATGTTACTCCCACACTTAAAAAAGAAGTAACATCTATAGATAGCAACGAAAATAACACTCCCGAACTTGATTCCCCGAACACCTGTGAAATTGACAGTATTTCCAAAACACCATCCAAATTTATAATAGACCTAAGCATTAGTCTGAACGACAGCAAAACAGTAACAAACACACCAAATCCAGTAGAAGTACCTGAAAGAGACTGGGAATGTACAAAATTAAATAAAGATGTCACCGATGTTAGTAATAAGGAAAATCTGAAAAGTGTTGATGATAAATTATTTTTTAGTATTAGTCTAAACAATGATGTCTTATCCGACCCTCTGTCTATCACATTTGATCAAGAAGGACCCCCTTCTCTTAGTTCCAAGAGCTTTACGGGTTCCCTTAATAATATCCACACAGAGAGTGTTAGAGACTCGAAAGTTATACCTCTATCTCGCCAACGATCTTACACAGTTTTGAAACCGAGTCCTCTACTAATGGCCCATCTTGAAGTTCAATCTTTGAACACTGGGGTAGAAATAAATTCAATATCCATGAGTGAATCAATGTCCAACCTGAGCTCTCCGAATAAAAAGCGAAGGAGTTGGGATTTAGAAACTGCAAAAGTGAAATGGTCTTCCATGGCTTTGGAGTTGAAGCAAAACAGTTTGAAGAAAACGACGAAAGATAAAAATGGTGTTACGAAATCGGCAACGAAAAAGGTGACGCAATCGGCGCCGGTAAGTCACAGCAGAGCGAGATCGCTCGTTCAAGAGAGAAATAAACGAGTTTCTAATATCTATAAACCAACTAATAAATCGGAGCCTATTCAAAAAATAAAGAAAAACCCAAGCCCTGTTCGTAACCAATCAGCTAATCCGCCTGTAGCGAAAACAAATTCCACCAAAATTTCACCAATTCCAAACGGCGTAGACAAAAAAGCACCTACACCTAAGCAACTTATATCTGAATCAGAAGATCCAGCTGCGCGTGTACGAGAACTTTACGAAAAAATCCAAAAACAACAACTCATTCAAATGGCCAGCTTAGTTGAGAAACAGAAAAAGGAACAGATGTTGTTACAACAAGTATTTGAAGAACAGAATAATTTATTATATTCCCAGTTAAAAACTATATGCCCAAAACCGTCAAATGATGTGAAAGAAGCTTGGGGAGATAAAGATACAGATAGAGGTCCAGTTAGTTTGAGCCAATTGATAAATTCAGAGCCGGCCGATAGCCCTGTAGTTGCTACGCTTACCGAAACGAACAATTATATAAACCACTGTGATAATGTTTTAAAAAAGTCTAGAGATATTACTGGGAGTATAAAGAAAGCGACGAAGTGTCCATCGAAAGAAAAGAGTCCTCCAAAAAGCCAGTCCAATGGTAACTGTACAAAGAGTCAATCACCAGGACGAAGGAGTACTTCGCGAAAGCTTACTTACGATAGTGCATCGACAGACCGAGATTACGACCTTATTCTGACCGATCGAACGAATGATACTATGGCTGACCTTAACGTGACCTTCCCGTCAGACAATGAAGAATGTCAATCCTATCATAATATAGATCCTTGTAATAATGATATTTCAAATGCAGTGCCCATGCAGCTTATAGCACCATGCAAGTCTACAGACAGAGCCATAAAAAGTATGGAAGAAACAATACAAAATTCAATAAAGAGCATGTGTGGCAGAAAGCCCCGAAGTATTTGCCGGCAGGCCACACCACAAGAGGTAATTTAGTTACAATAATTTGCAATTTTGTAATTAATAATTAGAATCTTAACATGTAGAATTCTTGAATCATTTAAAATCAATATTTAAAAGTAACATAGACTATTCAAATCATTCAATATTGCTTATCTTTTCTACATCCATTTTCTTGCCTTGATCATTCACTTCTTATTGCTTTAATATCATGTATGTAGTAATTTAGACTATCTGTTTCTACTTTCTTCTTTTCCTGTTCTGGTGTCCTTTCCTGTTTCTTATGCTGCTGGCCTTCTCCATTACATCCTTGCATCTTTTTCTTGATTAAATCTTCTTAAGCACTATTTTTGTGTATACCTCTTGCTTTCCTGTTATATTGTCCTTTCCTGTTTCTCCTACTCCTATTTCCTGACCTTCTCTATTTAGTCCTTCAATATTTTACCGATAATTTTCTTCCCTTCTCGTTAGTCTTTGCATCTTTGCCTGGATTTAATCTTAAGGGTAACAATTTTATGTACCAAAGATAGCCGCAGCCACGAAAATAGTGGCTCACGTAAAGGGGTATCTAGTCCGTCGGTTGATGCGCACGGAGCGGGTGCAGGGCACGGTGCAGACGATCAAGGACGCTCTGCTGTGTGCGCTGCAGCTGCACCAGGATCGCGAGGGGATCCGCGGAGCTGATGTAGACCTGCATAGACGGTTGATTCAGCAGGTTAGGTTAAACGGAGCTTAAACTATTGTTGTATTGGTGATTTTACGAGATTATAATGGATTTAAGTGTTAAAGATTAAAACAGCGATTTAAAATGTTTAACATTTCGAATGCTTTATGAATCAATCATAGTTTTAATTATGTATTTGTAATTTTCAGTTAACTTTTCTTGTGATAACTTCGACTGGATAATTTCAAAAGGATATTTTGTAAGACTCATTGACGTACTGTGTTGTTTAATGTACCTACCTCAATTATTGTAAGAAGATAAGCCAATAATTCGACCAATAATGGTCTAAAAAATATAAAAAAAACATATGATTTCCAATTCACAATTCAAAGTAACAGGTTTTTACCATGTCATAGATAAAGTTAGATAGACTGTAGAGTATAAAGTGAGTTAGTTTTTAAGTAATTAATCATTGATGTAAGCTCCAGTTTCTGTATTAGCTGCATTTCATTCGTGACAAGTAATATCGTTTAGAGATCCATAAGTATAATAGTTAAGTCTCACATTTCTATGCTAGGTTCGTTTTTTGCTGTTTTACCTACAAACCATGGATTTAACATACTTAAAGAAATTTTTAACATTATTTTTGACAGGTTTAAATCCCTGAGATATTTTGAAAACTACCCACCATCTTGCAATTTTTATGTGTATCTGATATATTATTATACCTTGTTCTTAAAAAAATAATCAAATTCCCAAACAGATAACAGCAGCATGTTACACACTACACGACACGTTCATAACAAGTACCGCAGCAGAAAGATGCGCCATGATCGCAGCGGACCGCGGCCGGCGGCGCTCACTCGCGAGCCGACCGCCGCCGAGACAACACCGGCCCACGTGAGTGGATGTGTTTTTTGTTGTAAAATGTTTGAAAATATGTGTGTGAGACTATTTTGAAGTGAAACTTTTATTACATCGTCTCAAACTTTTTGGTCTGTGTAGCGCATGTCGCGTGTATCGCGGCTGCCGAGTAGGTATACCTACTCGGCAGCCGACCGTCACGCGACATGCGCTACACAAAGCAGTGTTCGGAACCGTTCGAACAGTTTCACTTTTACCGTGGTTTCATAAAACCACAAAAAATTTTTTTACGTGTTTGAAATGTAAACTGTAGAAAATCTAAAAAAAAGCCCGTTTTTTTGTGTCGATATAATTTTTTTGTGTATCGAAAGAAAAACAAGAAAAAGTAAGAATATTTGTGTATATTTGAATCTTGAAGTACTTTCTAAGCATTTGATAAAACAAGAGTAGGTTGGTATACTTTTAAGGATATGAAAAAGGGTCGAGTACCTAGACCAAGAAGTAGAATAAATCATTGTATGTACTAATAATATACATGTTCTAAGTAGCTTTACGTATTAAGCAATGTTCTAGAATCTAGAATAATATCACTTGTGTGTGTGTGTGTGTTTGTGTTTTGAACTACGATGCGTGATGCGTGGTTTTTTATTGAACGAAAAACGCATGGATTTTGTTTTATGCGAATTGAATTGTTCATTAAATTGAATGATATTGTATGTAAATAAATGCAATCGGTGGTGGTAATCATAAAGGTGTGTGTACAACAGGGACCTAATGTCGCAAAGTCACTGCGGCGCGTTCCCGCCGCGCGCGAAGCGAGCGCCGACCAATCTCATGACTCAGTCCAACTATGGTAACATTAGAATTGTTAACCTCTTGTTGTGCACGTCTATTTTCGTTTTTGAAGTGAAACTTCTTTAGGCGCATTGTTAAATTTCAAGGTGGCGTTATGGCAATACCGTCACGTCATGAAGTAAGGCGACGATTTTGGTATCTTTGAATCTTGCCAAAAAAGTTTCACTTCTGACACGTGTGCTCGATACACGCTCTTTTTTGTGTATGCTTGTTTTTTCTTTTGCACGACCTGTCTGTTGTTTGTTTCTCTTTTCAAGCAGTTGTTGTTTTTGTTGCGGAGTCTGGTGAATCAAGCTTATGTTTTGTTTACGTAGTATCAGATTTGCATGTGTTTGTGTACTGGTAAGAAATTGTTTGTCTATATCTATAAGTATTAGTATATTAAGCACTAGCTGCTTGCCCGGCTTCGCCCGGATTGACCCGCGATATAAAAATATTCTACGTTACATGTGAAAATAAAATAATTTTTATGATCAGACCTATATTTCCTTTGGTTTATTGAGCCGAATGTATCTAGTCCAAATTTGTGTGAATGCTAACTGCGCTATTACTTTTACCCTAAACACATACAAAGTTATATAATTATTTAAAGAGACATTTAGTGGCAATTGGTCCTTCGAGCCGGATTGTCTGAACCAATTTGAACGCTTTCTAGTAACTTATTATTCGTACACATTCTACATACAAACAAAGTTAAAAATATCTACTTACCTCTATTATTAATAATTTATTGATCTATTATAATTACAGAGACCTTTAGCGGCGAGAAGAGTGTAGTCCGGCGCTATATGCCGAGCCCGCGGCGACGCCCGTGGCGCTGACCGTGCGTGCCTGACTTTATCGCGAGGTGTTGGCTGCGGGACTACAGTTTATATGAACCTTAATCAACTTCGCTTTTATAATATCAGTGGACCTTAACCGACTTCGCTTGTATAATAAACACTCAGTGAAAACGTACCTTAACCGACTTCGCTTTAAATATACACCACTTAGTGGAAACGGACCTTTATTCCATAATTATTTATTACATGTTTCCCATTGGATTGAAAAATTGAATCTTATTGCAAAGAAATTTGTGAATAGTTCTTGATTTGCATTTTTTTTGTATGTTATTGAATATAACTTAATGTCTCAGCATTTATTTTTATAAATTGGATTTGTAGCTTTTAACGAATTTAATCATGTTGATGCATTCAATGTTTCTTTAAAAATAAAAATATTAAGCACTTACTGAATTTGCAAAGCTTGTTTAATAATTTACATTCCAAGGAATTTAAACCAGTCTTTTATTGATTGAAAAAGTTAATTTTTATTGTGTTTCTGATATGTTTGATGAAAAATAGTTGAGTATATGGCGACAAATTTTAGTGAAAAGGTTTTTTTTTCGATAAAATGATAGTGATAGTGTTTCGTTTAATCTATTTCAGTGTAAATACAGGTAAATTAGCTTGGAGAAATTTTTGCGTTTGTAGTAGTGTATGGTCAGCAAATAAAATAAAACAACATTTTATTTTTAGTTTTTATTTTATATATATAAGGGATTTTAAATTAAACTATATGTGTTTCTCCTCTGAAAAAGATGAGACTTTATTTTAATATTTGCACATTTAACATACATATAACTTCTACATTAACAATGTTACTAAAATGAAAAATTTACTAACCTGAAAAAGAAACGACATTTAAAGTTTAATTCTTTAGTTTGAGAAGTCAAAGGCTTGCCTCGACCATGTTTTAACACTGGAGCCATTTTGAATTAACAATATAAAGTTACAACACTTACACACAAATTAAACACTAGTTATGGCCCTGCCTTCATACAAAACTGCTGAATACGCCGTTCGCACGGGAATAGAATGTGGATGCGATTTCCCTTAGTTAGCATCCAAGCTTACGTCTTTATAATTATTAAACTGTATAAATTCATTCTTTAACTCCGGTCTGCAGTCTGCATCGTGCAGACATGGGTGTAAAAGTCTCATTTTAGCTATTAAATGTAGTTTTTAAGTACATCTGAGTTTTCATTTGGGGCCTCCGGCTGCGGGACATGTAATTCACTTCAACAAATATTATAACAATAATAACAAATAATAACAACAATCAACAAATACAAAATTTATTACGTACATAATAATTATAATTTTTGAATTAAATGTGTGCTTTATGTTCACGGTACCAAACGACTGCACGTGGCACCTGCGGACAGCGTAAACTGGTTTATTCTGGTTTTGTGCGTGTTTCCACTTTCCACTATCAAGTGACGATTTATTTATTTGTTTTGTTTCGTAATTATTATGGTCAAATATTAATTATGAAACAAATTATTATGGACACGATATTTTATTGTTTCACGGTAGTCGCCTTGTCGTTTGCTCAAGGACGTAAAATTGAATGATATATTTTTTTTTATAAAGTCAAAACCATTTTCTTTCAAATAAAAACTTGTTTTTATTGAAAACAAAAGTGTTGCTAGGAATAAGTATAAAATTAAATAGTAATGTTAGGATATCGAAACATTTTTGTATAGGCCAGAACGATATAGTGGAAACGCGCTCTAAGATCTGAGTAATATACACACCACTACATATGCAAAAATTTCTCCAAGCTAATTTACCTGTAATTCATAGATTTCATATAACAAAGCAAACAATCAAAGCATTTACTTGTAAAATATGTGTGAAATTTCATCCAAAAGCAGTCCAGTTTTCACTTATTTTCCGAAAAACCTTTTTTTATATTAAAGTTACATGTTTCAACTAGTTACTAGATAATGTAAAAATATCTTTAAATATAAATATATCACAGATTTTATGTTACTGACAATTATTATAAGATATCTTCGTTATTAAATATGATGCTGAAGGAAATAAAGATTTTTCTGAAGCACGTTTTTACCATATTATTAGCTGTGAATAACAATATGAATCAGGTACAATAATTATTATAATAATGACAAGCTTCCAGCAGAGGCTTTGTGGTTGTGTAACCAATTATATAATATTGGCTTTAAGTGCGGGTAGTTTTAGTTTTAAATTTTGTATTGGCTTTTTTGGACATTGTTGGAATTAAAGATTTCATAAATTGTAATTTTAAGCTTGTAAATCAGTTAATAGTTAAAAATTATGACATAGAATACATTCGTAAATAGTTTTTGAAATTACAAAATGCATGGATTAATTTTTAACAATCGTTTAAATCTGTAGATTATATTTTTTAAAATTCCAACATGTCACAGTAAATTTATATGTAGTTTAGTTTTTTGCTAGTTGTAGCTTTTAAAAATTATGTAAAGCGATAATTCGCGCTAGTCAGTTGTATTATTGGTAATTAACCAATATTCGGCACAAATTCAAAATTATGAAACGCTTGTACAACTAAGGTCACGTTAAATATATTTTTTGTGAACTAATTTACATTAAACATTTTAAAAATATGAGTTGTTTTATTTATTCCTCAGTTTACCCACAAATGTTTATATTTTATTTTAGAAAACTGTAATACAATCACAGTACAAGCGTTAGGTACTATTTTGTCTGTTCCTTGTGTATAAACTCGAGAGTCGAGTTAGGACAATGTCTCATAAACTCAAAATTTTTGAGTACAATTTTAAAGTTACTTAATGTAATAGACAAATACAATGTTAATCGACGCGCCGCAAGTTCTTCCTGCACTCAAGAAAACGGTTTGTATCATATTCTGAAAGTATTAAAATTAAGCTATGAGGTTCTGATCTAAACCCTAGTTCGGGTACCACTAACCTAAATAAAGCGGAACGTTCTACAGAGTCAAATGCTTTGGAAAGGTCACAAAATATCCCTAAAGAGGCTAAGGCATTTTAAATGATTCGCAACATTTTCTATTACTTATATTATTTACTGAATAAGCAGTCATACCACCATAGGTCATATTTTTATCGGTACTTATATTTTAAGGCCAACAGTTTCGCGTCGAAAAAAATATATGTGAGGTAGCTTTAATACATAGATACAGTAGCATGATTAAAATTTATTTCATACTAGCTGCGCCCCGCGGTTTCTCCCGCGCGCGTGAATGTGTATTTCCTTGAAATCGGTATAAAAAATAGCGTTACTCCATATAACAACAGCTATCTGTCAGTAAAAGTCCAGTCAAAATCGGTCCAGCTGCTCCAGAGATTAGATGGAACAAACAGACAGACAGGCAAAAATTAAAAAAAAAACTATATTGGCAGAAAAAAATTCTATATGTACAGTGTAAACATTTATGTACAGTGATCCACATGCATTTAGTAAAAATCGGTTATTTCAATATTAAAATGAAAAATAAAATATATTCTAGCTAATTAAATGATTATAATATATGCTCAAGGAATTGACTAACTAATTGAATGATGTTAAAACAAAATATCATATTTTACATTATATGAAATACCTAGTTAGTTACTCTTATTTTATAAGGATTTTATTCCTACCTACTAGTTACTAATCACATGAAAAAATAAACCTAACGTACCTACATATCTAGTGCCTGATGGTAAATATAAAAAAGCTCTTTACACATACTGATAAAGACTGATAAATATTTATGTAGGTTTCTTTATATCTTGTTCCAAAATTTTTAAATCGATTAGCGCTTAGGTACCTACTCGACACACTCATCGTCATTCATTTTGCAATTTTTCGAGAGATACACGTGTACATTCGCGAATAAAATCATGGATTGGGACATGTTATTGATTACATTACTTGTAAAGGAATAAGAGGAAATAAATAAGAGTAGAGAAAAAAAGAAACAACATTTTAGGTTGACGAAATTTGCGTGCAGCGCGAGCGTGTCGACAGCGACGGAAATAGGGTGCGCGCGGTGTAGCGCGTTGCGCAGTACCGTTCGCATGTGATGCTTCGATGCTCCTCGGGAATAAATTGTTGTGATTTTGAATATTATTTTAATTAGGACAATGTCGATAACAGTTTGATAATGAAAAATGCGCTGCGCTGCGCCTTGCCATATCTGCGCCGGGCCTTTCGTACTATTCTTTTCGTCATTTTAGACATCGTCTCATATTTAATTCTTTAAGTAGGCAGCTAAAGAAATTGTTGTGACTAAGGTTAAAAATAAAAGTATAATGTTTTTCTTTGCACGTGTATGATTAAATTCCTTAGAAATAAATTAGTCGTATACTTTAATAAGCTACATATATGATATAAGATAGATTAGTGAACAAAAAAAAAATACTTAGTTTAAAAAAAATCCGGGATATTCTTTGATGTATCATTTTTGAATGTCGGATGTAAGCTTCATTGTTATAATATTATGTGTTCATGATTTTTATGAGGAATTACCTATAGTGTAATATAATTATATAAACTACTTTGGTAGAAATAGTAAGCTCGTGAGTTTCGTCTGTCGCAAAACGCAACTCGAAAAGGTCGTATCCTAACAGTATTCGAACCCAGATTATACAAATAGTCTTCTCGATACTTAATGATAATTTATCTGAAGCATAATTATTTTTCAATTCGATTCAGCAGTTCCCTAGAAAAGCTTGTTCATACACTCTTTATATTTTTCTAGATTCTAATCCTTATGAAATCTATCTATACTAATATTATAAAGAGGAAAGGTTTGTAATTTGTATGTATGTATGTATGTATGGTTTTCACGCATAAACTACTGGACCGATTTTGATGAAATTTGGCACAGATAATCTTTAGACCCTGAGAAAGAACATAGGCTAGGTACCTTTTATTGCGAAATATGAACCACGGGCGAAGCCGGGGCGGACCGATAGTATCAAATACGCCTTCTGCACTCCTTATTACATCGGTTATCTTTCAATGTAAGACTCATCAAAATCGGTTCAGCCGTAAAGATAAATACAGAATAAACACAGATAAAAATTTAAAAATTACTATGTAGATATGTGTCGTGTTTATGCATATGGTAAAAAGTAGATTCTAATAATTACAGACACTCCAATTTTATTATTGGTATAGATTAGTAGTGTAAATAAGTTCGTTGTAATAAGTTGTTAAAATAAAACAAAAACGTTTGCTCAAATTTTATTTTATTTTTTCTTCATATACAGACCCATCTGATTTAAATTGAAATTCCAATACGGACGTTAAAATAATAATAACGAAACGAACAGCACAATGTGAAAGTGAGCAAAAGTAACTACGATAAATATAAAGTTATAATAGACGATGAAAGCGTGTCTCGAAGCACTCATAATAATTTGTCCAATCACGGTTATCACTGTACATCGCTGAGGCACTCGATTAAAAATCTAAACCTAATCGCTGTTAAAAATACCCTCTGTGTGTGAAAAAATTCGTAAACATCGCGGCATCGTAAATGCGACGAAATGCCTCGGTCGGTCACCGATCTGTTTGTATCACTTGGTTAAGGCAGAGTATATTTCACGTAGGGCACTTCGATATCGTTGTCGTCCTCGTCGTTACAACACAGTTCGAACACTAACGCCTTCACGTGGGGCTCCAGTTTTTTCTTTGACACTTTGGTCACAACCTCAGACATGGGCAAGTTCAGCCGCTCTTGACGTTTGTTCTTGGGCATGAAGAACGAGTAGAGCATGCACACACCTTGCGATAACATCGTGATCTCCAACTTATGTTCATTTTTGAAGTAATCAATGAACTCTTGCAGAGTAACTTCACCTTTGACTTCAAAGCGGTCCCAGAGCGTCCATTTCTTATCGTAATATGTGTTGGTTGGTGCCGCGATGGGTTCGGAAAAGCCAAAGAACGGTAGTGCGAGGTTAACGAAGCCGTTCTTGAACACATCTAGAGTATTGAAGCCTTGGGCAAGTTTGTAGAGTTCCAGGCAGACGAGACCAGCAACTACAGAGGTTGTAGTCGCTATGGCTGGGATAATCTTTCCCGCGATGAGTTTGGAGCGATGTCTGTCAGCTGGAGGTATGTTATAATTGGCCGCACGTAAATTAGAAGCAGCTACAATGAAGTCCATGTGGAAGTTGGTGTCATCATCCTTTTCAAAGTCCAGCGGAGTGATCTTGAGGTTTCCGAGCTTACTAGGCGGAGGCAGGTCCGATACAATGTTCTTGACTCTGTCTTGGTCCATTTCGTCGTTGCTCTGTTGTAACTGCGCGTCGGTTACCGCAATTTTAACACCGGATCTTGGTTTGAATTCTGGTACCTGGAAAGATACATAATTATATTAAATTGTGAAGTACAACAATCTTCATAACTATAACACCATTTTTTGTTTTTGTAGACATGTAGAGTTCGATAATTTAATAATATATTTAATAATTATAACTAACTTCAGAAGCGCTTTTAAATTGGCAAAATTCATAATTTAACATTTACGTCCGTTTCGGAAGTCATTTAGAGAAAAGTTTTCAAAAAACTTGATATTTTTTAAATTAATCTTACGTACATAATACTAAATTTTAACTTATTTTTCTTACATTTTAGGCCGATTTTTTAATGCTTGGTTAAAACTTATTTGTCGAATAATATATAAAACTACCATTTTAAAAACGTATTCTAATTGCCCGTATTTGACAGTTTACGTGAAATTTTAATATTATCGTGTAATACTTTATTGGACGGATAAGTTTTATCCAAGCATTGAAAAATCGGCCCATAGATGATTAAATTAGAAAGAAGAAAGGAAAGACGATTCGACGAAATGACGATTCGAAAGTGCTACTAAAATTGAATAAATGAATGTTTGAGTTTGAAAGAAAGAAAATAAAATTACCTTAATACTATCCGCGAGCTTCGCTATACGTTCCCTATCGACACAGGTAGGAATCCCATAGACCTGGGCCCTCAGGTTAGCGGCGGCCACAACATAGTCAAGGTGTAACTCATTGTTGGGGTCGAACGTAAGCGGCGCGGGGCAACGCTTGGGCCCCGACCAGAATGGGGCCCCGCTTGTTGTCACCTGTATAGCAAAAATATTATTTGAAACAAATTATTTAATATATTAACTATGCATTTGAATGTGGTGTAGAAGCATCAATGGAACATATATACACTGGTCCTCAAAAAAATCGACCCACCTACACTATGTTTGCTATTTATCGATTATTTCACAAATAAGTCGTCTTATATTGTTGTATTTTGTTGTAAGGGTCTGATAACATGCTAATCATCAATCATGTTACCTTCTATATGTGTGCTAAATTTACAATTAAACTAGCGGTCCGCCCCGGCTTCGCCCGTGGTACATATGAAAAATAGATGTTGGCCGATTCTCAGACTTACCCGATATGCACAGAAAATTTCATGAGAATCGGTCCACCCGTTTCGGAGGAGTATGCAGACTAACATTGTGACACGAGAATTTTATATATAAGATTTAGCACACATATAGAAGGTAACTTGGATTAACACATAGGGTAGGTTTTATCCCGGAAATCCCACGGGAACGGGAACTATGCGGGATTTCCTTTGAAAACGCGGGCGAAGCCGCGGGCGGAAATCTAGTGTAACCATGAAAACTTCGAGAAGTTTTAAGAAATTATCAAATTGAAAAAAATCCGGGCGCAGAATTTTTTAAATCGGGCAATACCTATATAACAAATAAATATAAATAATACACCGATACACACCTGATCAGGCGGGAAGTTATACAGCAGCTGTTTGATCTGGTTGGAGTATTGCGCCTCCCAGTGCACGCGCGCCCACGTCACGCAGTCGTCGAAGCTCAGCGGACGCTCGTTTATTGCGTTCTGAAATAAGTATGTTAGTTTAAAATTTAGGAGGTGATGGTATCACATTGAGAGGAGAGAGTGGAGATGATGTAGAAATTTTTAACGGAATTAAAACGTGATTTATTCTTCTTATTTACGAGGAGACTGAGACATTGATTATTGTAAAAAAATTTGAACACGATTATTTTTGAAAAATTGTGATGATATTGTAAATTACGAAAACGTGTACGTATTTTTTTTGTCATGACAAGGAACATGTTTTACAGAATATTGTCCTTTTTTAGCATTATAGCACATCCATTATATTGGAGCGTAGCAGCGGGCGGCGAGCAGCATGACAGCTCGCAGCTCGCTCTAGCGCATATATGCCTTGACCTGGATCTCTATGAAGCGGAAAGCGCGTAGATTCCGCTGCAGAACTGCATCCCGCCCCGAGCCACTCACCCGCACACTCTCCAGCGCGTCCAGCGGCTGGCTGCCCGGCAGCTTCATGCTGCGCTCCAGGAAGTGCGGCTCCCGCAGGTACTGCGCCGCGTGCTCGGCCGCTGCAGAACTGCATCCCGCCCCGAGCCACTCACCCGCACACTCTCCAGCGCGTCCAGCGGCTGGCTGCCCGGCAGCTTCATGCTGCGCTCCAGGAAGTGCGGCTCCCGCAGGTACTGCGCCGCGTGCTCGGCCGCTGCAGAACTGCATCCCGCCCCGAGCCACTCACCCGCACACTCTCCAGCGCGTCCAGCGGCTGGCTGCCCGGCAGCTTCATGCTGCGCTCCAGGAAGTGCGGCTCCCGCAGGTACTGCGCCGCGTGCTCGGCCGCTTGCCGGAACAGCCCCTCGAACTCGTCGCGCGCCCACTGCAGCGTGTGCTCGATCGCGTTCGGGAAGTTCTTCAGCGTGCAGATGGGTATGCTCTTCTCGGGTGGGTCTTGGGACGAACTGTACGACTCGGTCAAGAACGGAACCACCACCTGGAAGGGAAGATTTTAGGTGATAAATGATAAAAACAACATACAAAACAGAAATCACGCAATTTTTATAGACCTTCACAATTTAGCAAGATATTTAAAAATTTATAGAACGTCTATGTAATGACCATGCTTAACGAATCTTCGAGAAGATTCAGTCGAGACAGAAGCAACATTCAAAATCAGTAGTTGTTTTACAAAAAGTACTATTCGCAAACACAAAATTACAGCATTGTTTAAGTTTGCCCAACATTACCTGAGTATTTCCCTTAGTACCGAGCGTGCCGCTCTCCAACAATGGTTTCCTGTAGTACACACAGCGCCTGTCCATGTAGATCCTAGCGTCCACATTATCAAGGGCATTGGCCACACCGTCCAGGGCTTCGAAGAACGCATCGTCGTACACACATTCTGTTTCTGGGCACACACGGTTCTCTTGTGCGAGCACATTCATCGATGGATTCATTTTTTTTACAGCCTGGAATATGAAAAAATGAATTTTTAAATTTGAAAAAATGTAACTGTAAATTGTGACTAATATTCATATTCATATCATCATCATTTTTTTATCACGCAAAATATACTGTAGTTCGTTCAACAACACTTCAAGGAAAGATACTTACAATTATATAAGACTTTTTGATATACATATTATCTTTACCGAACTAATTTTGATGTAGTCCCATTGCATTATGTTTGTATTTATTAAAAATTATTATCATAAAACTTGATCTAGTGAACAGCAAACCACACATAAACAACTAAGACATTTACCTTAGCAGCGGTGCTCGACTTGGGTTTCTGCACATCATGAGGCCTGAAAAGGAACTGTCGGTTCAGGTTGGACTTCTCGATGAGGTCCATGTCTGTGAGGGTCACCTGGCCCCCGCCAGCCCCCACTCCGATCATCGCGAAGTTCTTCAGCAGCTCACAGCCGATGGCGCCAGCGCCTGGAATAGACATTTTATTTATTTTATTTTATTTATAAAAAGGTACCTTACAGCTTATAATACAATAAATAGTAAATGAATAATTAAGTACGCCAATAACAAGGTACACCAAAGCATAAATTAGGTTTTATCGCAATCAGAATGAATAACTAGCAAAATGATTAAAAGAGTTTGTATTGATCTGTTGTTTTATTGACATCCCTTATGTATTCATTATAAGAATTATTATTACTGTAGTAACTGAGGCCCCGGAACCACAGACACAATAGAAAATCTTTTGTGTCTGGGACCGATCGGGCCGCTTGGGGCTCAATGGGTTAATCTATTAAATACATATATACCTGTTTATTAACTTCTCTATTAAATATTATGTGTATAAGGGATTTGCACACATTTGGCCTTTCTTTTAATTTCAAAATTTAAAAAAATACTACATGACTAGATGTGCTTAAAAATTTACATACAATAAAAATGCCTTATTGAGAAACAAAGTTATTAAACATGTTAACAAATTACATATTATAGGCTGTTTGTTTATTATTAGAAATAATGTTGTCTGCGCCTAAGGCTTTCGTTACCTTGAATCAGTTTTAACAAGCTGCGTCACTAATTATAGAGATAAGGAAAAGCTGTATTTATTTTTATTACTGTGTACTATTTATATCAATGTTGATTCTGCATATTGAACAAATTAGCTACATAGTTTTGAGTATTAGGTACTAAAATTGCCTATAATACAAAAGAAAATTGTGTTGTAATTTGAACATTATGAAAATTTAATTTTAAGTAACTTACTAGAGAAACACGAAAGCAAACAGTTTTTAAACCTATGATAGGTTTCAATAAACAATGAAAACATTCTAAAAATGTTATACGTACATCAAATTCTCTGTTACTTAGAAATTGTCTAAATAAAACAAATACATACCAACAATAAAGTATTTAAGTTCGCCAATCCTCTTTTGGAAGTCCTTGCCGAAGACAGCCACTTGACCGTCATATCTCGACCCAGTCGGCTTACAATTCTCCTCAGTGAGAAGGGTCTTGTCTTTTGGCAGGCATTCAATGGCATCCAGGTATAACCACTGGACGATGGGGTGGAACTTTCCGGAGCACGCTTTCATCACCTCTTGGGCAACTACGCCTCCGATCGCTGCGTTCATCGGGTTTAGATCACCAGATGAAACCTGTGGATGTTTAAATTTTCGAATAAATATTGTGCTTATTGACATGGATCTTATTGTAATTCAAAATTACCAAAACAGATACATTAACAAATCTCTTATTTTTGACATGCATGAACTGTGAAATTATGTTTCATTTAAGACTAAAGATTTAAGACTATATAAAGGTATAAGAAAAAAAAATGTTGTGTGGTTTTATGAAACCACGGTAAAAGTGAAACTGTTCGAACGGTTCCGAACACTGCTTTGTGTAGCGCATGTCGCGTGTCGGTCGGCTGCCGAGTAGGTATTCCTACTCGGCAGCCGCGATACACGCGACATGCGCTACACAGACCAAAAAGTTTGAGACGATGTAATAAAAGTTTCACTTTAATAAAATATACACTGTCCATATAGCTTAAAATTAATCATAGCTTACCTTAGCAAAAATTTCCAAAAGCTCAGTGTTGAGTTCGACATCGCTCTCCTTGAATATTTCTTCCGATTTCAGTAAATTCTTGACATATTCCACAAATTTAGCAGCATCGTCGTTACTCCAGGGTTTCGGCAGCCTTCCTTCTGCTGCTTCAAACTTGTGCAAAGCAGTGAAGGCAAGATGTAATTGCTGTGGATAGTCCATCTTGGCGAAATCGGTGATCAGGAACTCTGGTTCCTTCAGAGATTCACTGAGAGGCTTAAAGCTGAGTTTCTTGGGCATCTTCACTTGGGTTACGATGCCACCTCTGAAGTATTTAGAGAATTTGGTTGTGTCTCCAATGCTAAAGGTATAGGGACCCAGTACTTTGATTTTGCGTGGTTCACAGCCATTTAGTTCTGTCATGCCTTGTACCTATAAGGAAATAGTTCATAATTTTTTATTTGCTACAAATAAATACACAAAGAGGAATATAATTATGTAGGTATTTTATACTTTTCATAGTGTTTATTATTATTAACTATGATAACAGCTATGAATTATATGAAAAAAAAAATATATTGCCAAATTGAGAACCTCTTCCTTTTTTTTAAGTCGGTTAACAAATACACATAAATTATATACCTTGTATATTTCTTTATTTTACCAGGCGGTATAGATATACATATTATGCAATTATTCTCCATACAATTCATTTTAAATAAACTATGTTCGCTCTATTTCATTTAATTGAAACCTTGAAGTAGTTTGCTTGATAACAAATTGCATGCAATTTGCATATTATTGGATTTGCCTATGTACATAGTGTTAAATTTGAAAGCAATACAAATAAAATGTTTTAACAATTGTATGTAATGCACCAGATAGTGCACAATTATTTCTTTGAACCGTACCTTTTGTAATAATCCTATAAATATAATGAACAAGGCATTGGCATTTACATTTATAGTTAAGTTAAACATACATTGCTACACTTTCTGCTGATCCTTATTAGTAATAAAATGCTGTTTCAATAACAAATAAATAGAATTTAAATAAGGCTGTTGTACACACAGTTTCTGGTTCTCATAGTTTATCTATTACTTTGTTTTAGTGGTTACAAAGTTCATGATTTTACTACCTACAACACAAACATACAAAAAAAGGTTATTGCAATATTTGCTGTATACTGCATATAACATCATAGCAATATGAAGTTAAAATATGTACAATAATAAGACAAAGAAAAATGAGAAGATAGTATTGCATACAACAAAAACCAAAATGAAATTAATTTTACAAATGCATAACTATTATGAACTGAATTCAATTCCCTTTTTTTTAATCAGCTAAATATTGAACCTGAGACTTCATGATTTAACACATAAGTGCTAATCACTGAACTAATAGATGATTAATAAATATAAACAAAGCAATAAATATGATAGACAAGATTAAAAGTTTTCTTGTGTAAACAATACCTTTGTTGTGTGATTCATATGAATTGAGTCAACTCAATAAAAACTAAGTTCATTGCACCCATAACTTGGTGTTCATATGAAAAAATGATAACAGCACCGTTAAATGCTAATGAGTGTAATTTGGAAGAAAAATATTTGTGTATTTTCTTTTCTTATAGAGTATTGTCATTATGTGTGATTAGTGGGTTATGGAAATTGTGCAGTTATTTTGTTGCAGTAGTACAAAAACACAAAGAACAAAAATATTGTTGCAGGATGCAGGAGTACAAAAATAGTTTTTTTAATTCTGTATGTGTAGCCAACCTTAATGATACAATCATTATTAATTTTTCTGTATTGTTTTAATCTTGAGCATTTCATAATATTAATGAAGGTTAACACATTCATTTGATGTATTGCATGTGTTAGTCATAGCTTGATCCATAATCAATACTTCATCTTGTTACAATATTGCTATAAATAGAATATAATCGTTTAAAGAAACTTAGTATTACAATACTTAGTAAAAATAATACTAACCTCACTGAAGGTAACATAGTCACCATCCTCCAGACCATGGCGAGTGTCATCTAAGCAAGTAACAACTGCCTCGTATTCATGAGTAATGTCCGCCACCATAGCAGACACAGGGTTCTCTCCCGTGACATCATAAACAGTAAATTCAGGCCCAAAATCACAAAAAACTTGTGAAAACAACCCTCTAGAGTCAGCGATCACCAACGCTATGTTATTCGCATGAGTGATAGCTGCTACACGGTCTTGTTCAGCTCTAGATGCACACGTAAGCACAACAACCCTGAATTTCTGCAGAAACTCTTCTGTCAACGGACCGGTATACGCCGTTGTCGGCACGTAGTGATTCAATTCTAAAAGCTGCTCGCATGAAGCTACAGCTCGGTTTTGACCGATTGTATCTTCAGACAAATAAAACTGTGATGATAAATCAGCTATTGTGCATGTCCGATCATCATGAAGGGTAACCGATTTTACGCCGCCCAAAATCACATTTTTTGCAACCTCAACTCCCAAACCTCCCAATCCAGAGATCAGGACGTCGGAATGGGCCATGCGACGCATAGCATCGTGACCGAGGACGTAGAGCTGCCTCGAATACAAACTCTCGTCGATTTCATCTTCTACACGCGTTCCATTGTTCGCCATTGCTGATGATTTGCAACTCGCTTCTCCTATGTTTAGCTTCCGCTTTTTAGCCGGGGGGTCAACGGAATTATCGGCGACTTCAGCACTAGACATCGGGCACGAACGCGCACAATTTTGACAGAATTTTGCTTTTTGTTTCTTCAGCACAATCCAGAAATAATCTTCAAATGATTGTGGTCGACATTCGCGCTTCACCGTTCGCTTCGTTGAAGGCCCGCTTACTCACTGTCTTGAAGATAGCTACAAGCAACGTGGAAAAAGAGCTCCGGAAGTATATTTTTTAATAAAATTATAATTTTAATTTTCTAATGAAAGGAATAATTATATATTATAATTATTTTAGAACAAGAGCTACAGAAATTTATTATAATTAATAATTATTGCACCTTTTTGGATTTTATATTTTTTTTGAAGTTATACGGAAATCTTATGACAGATTAAATAAAGGAAATTAATAATTTTATTTTTACGTTATATTTAATTTATCTTTTCATAAAAATTACAATTAATTAGATAAATGTCTGTGTAGCAGAATGATATCCTCAAAACAATTTTTTACCACTCAATGTGTAAATTAGTATTGTACATGAATTTAAAAAGAATAATTTTTAAAGACAATTATACATTATAAGCATAGATGAAATAATGAATCTTTTTTAAAAGTGATTAGGTATTTAATTAATCTCTGATGAATAAAGTATTTTTTTATATATGTTCTAAAAATTTGTATGGAAATTCGGAAATATTTTACTCTTTTTACTCTGTCCGTAGATTGCAAAAAATTGACAGTATCTGTCAGTATTTCATCCATTTTGTCTTGTTGACGCTCACTGATTGGTTTAATTTGCTACAACTTCAGTATAGTCCAGGCGATTCCATTTCGCTCGACGTTGTTTTGTGGCTGTGCCATCAGGCATAGCGATTCACGATTGCGGTATTTTTTTGTTTGACACTCATTTATTTTGGTATAATGTTTCGTGGGGAGTGAAAGGAATCTATGTTGATAACAATATTCGTGGACATTGTTTCATGAAATATATTTGAAACAGTATGAACTAAGAACAAAGTTGCGTAAAGGATTAGTGATTTTTTTTGACGTGTTTATTTCCTTCGTGGGACTGCAATCATGGTGCAGGAATATGTCTCGCCCGTGAGGGTTCATAAATACCCTTTCGAAATGGTGATGGCGGTGAGTAATCTTTGTTATAATACTTATCGCCCGATGATAGCTAACTTTGAAGACCTAAATATTCTGTGTCAATTAAGTTGTTACTAGAGCAGTAAATAAGACATCCTTTCAAAATAATAAACATTCTATATAGTTATTTATTTTCTTAGCTTTTATGTGAAAAGTAAAATACTGAGCTTTTGCTTAGAATTTAATGTAAGTGCATAACAAACTATTTTAGTATTTTCATTATGCAGTACATATGTATCTTGAATAACAACTTTCAATAAGTTTCACTGTCCATCTCTTTCTTTGCCATTCATAATGTTTCTGGTATTAGAAAGAAAATCTGTTCATTGGTCAACCTTGATGAAATATTTAGTTAAAATTCATTGCATTTGTTTTCTTATTAGATTATTATTTCATAGAACAACTAGAGAAATAGAGAGTTTATAATTTTATTCAGACATGTCTTTTACAGCTTTAAAATTGCCAATAAAATATAAATACGACCCATTGATTTATTCAAATATTCCTGTAATTTTTTTATATCTAATCCTACTCACAATATTTTTAGCCAATTTTATCCATAAAAAGTATATTTGTCGATTATTGTATTTGAGGTACACCTATATTAAGTGTTACCACATTCTTCCAATATCACACATTTGTTTATTTTTATCCAAGAATAATTCATATATCCTAAGGATGTTTACATGTTGGCACTAAATTTACCATTCAAAATACATTGAAATGCTGTTGCTATCACAATAATGAATAAAAAATCATGTATAATATATAAATCTTTCATGAGGTGTAAATATGTATGATTTTTTTACTTGTTTTACAACTACAGGAAATAATGGAAAGGTCAAATGAATAATTGATAAGCTAAAAAAAGATTTTTTAGTTTATTTTGTTATATATTTACACTCTACATTGTATGGAATAGCTGGCTAGAGTTGCATAATAATATTAAATCTTATGCCTCTTAGAATCAATCTATTACAATTTACATTATTTAAATCTAAAAATTTAAAGTATAACAAATTGTTTGGTTAATAAAAATTCCGTATACCTAGGTCATGTAAATTTTACACAAAGTTTAAGACAGTCAGTAAGACTTTTCGAAAAGCAACTACATTAGTTATATGAATTGGCTGTGTTCAATATTATTGTTGTACTATTCAAATAAATGTCAGCTCCAAAATTGGTGATAGCAAATAGATGATTGAAAGTGTATGTGACCTTATTGATGTTTTTATTTATTTGGTTGTGTGACTCATATAATGCTAGCATACAAACACACATATTAGAGGCCAAATTGTTTTCTGAAGTAACAATTATGAATACTTATTTGGGTAAAGCTAATATTGAAACTAATAAGTATTATTTTGTTTTAGCTTGCTTGTCTGAATAGCTTTATTACTAGACTATCACTCAAACTCAAACTCAAACATTTATTTATTCAAATACACTTCTTCTAGAAGCACTTTTGAACCGTCATTACATATTTTAACATTTGCCACCTATTCAGAAAGCAGTATCTCAGCAGTATATTCCAATATATGGTTATTTCAAATAACAATTAAATAAATTGAAATTTGTTAATTACCATATTAAAGCAGTACTGTTTCCACACTGGAATAAGTACGGCTATAACACAAACAGGTAACACCCCTGTAAAAAAATAATATAGATCACTAGGATCAGTATGTTAATCATTATTTTAATTTTCTTTCACTAATTTGATGCTAATATCCTATGAAACGCATTGCTCAGCTCCTGTTTGTCTTAGCGTGATGATATATAGCCTATAGCCGTCCTCTATAAATGTTCTATCTAACACCGAAATAATTTTTCAAATCGCACCAGTATTTCTTGAGATAAGCGCGTTCAAACAAACAAACTCTTCAGCTTTATAATATTAGAATAGATTATACTAATTCAATAAAAACATTCATTTCTTAAGTGATTGTCCAGTATCTCACCTTCAAGCAATGTCACTTTGGCCTTGTTACAAAAGTAACAAATAAACAATTTTGTTGCAGCACTTAGTCAAATGGCCTTTATGTTTTATGAGTTTTTGAGGAATTCAGGTAATCTGCATAGAAAGTTTTTTATGAGCTTTTAATTTCTACGTCATAGATGTTATTGTAGGATAGGTTTTTTCAACCAATTATTAATTTGGTCTGGTAGAATTAACACTCTTTAGATGTTTAAACAAATTAAGCAATAAAAACCTTTTTGTATTCTTAAATCTGAGTAGGAATTTTTTTCCCTTTCGCTTGTTCCATTCGGTAGTCAAGAGTGAAAACGTCTCGTAAAAGATTAATTTTATGGTAGATAAAATGGCACAATGGAAACGAAATCACTCGTATCACGTCTTAAAGCAGTATTTTTTCCAGCGTGGAAAAGTGACAACGCTATACAGATCGTCTAGCGCCGTCACTTTCACACACTAGAAGTAATATTGCTTTAAGATGTGGTAACGTAGTTTCGCGGTATGCCGAGCGTTCATTGGAATTCGAGGCACGTCAATGTGAAATGTATGTTCGGTGTAATGTTTACATGTGTTTAAAATTGTGAGCCGAAATATATGTATGCCTAAAATATTTAGCGTTAAATCGTGATGTTGTATTAGTTTAATATATATTATATACTTATTATCGTCTTCGCGGTAAATAGTCTATCCAAGAAACTAACCAAAATAATTCTTCAATTCGATCTAGTAATTTTTAAGTTTAGTGCGTTCAACCAAACAAATTCTTCTGCTTTATAATATAAGTGTAGAGTTTTCACAAAGCCTACAATATTTTAATTGTTTCAATGAACGAATCCATGATGGAATGATAATAATTCTTTATTGCAATAATAAAGTAGATCATGAAGAAGTTGACGCGAGAGTGGTCTCGCTCTTTTTACCTTTTCTAGATAATATATTTAGTTATATAAAAATTTCGTTCTTATGGCAAGATGTGTAATATAGAAAGTATTTTCTAATAATATTATGCAATTACTCTTATTAATACCTAGTAAAATAAACATAATATCAGCTGATTTCATCGGATTAATGAATGCAACGAATAAATCGTATTTTCTAAACAAACTCGTGTAACATCAAACACGTGAAAGCATTAAGCACACATCTTTGTTAACTTGTGATATCTTAAGTAAATGGAAAATTTACCGCAAAACAAAGAATTCGATTCATTAGAATCACATTATTGAATCGATTTAGAGAAATCGTTTTTACGCTTTGTGAAACATTATTTTGAAGGATGTCGACTTTCTAAATGGTGAATTTAGATATCATCGTGATTCGATCCAAGATTCAAGGTTGGTTGGAATTACTTTATTTTTAAAAAAACTAGCTGTTCCCCGCGGTTTTACCAGCATTGCTTCGCTTCTATTGGTTTTAGACTTTAGCGTTATGATACCTAACTATAGCATAATCTTCCTCGATAAATGGACTATCTAATAATCGAACAGTGAAATAATATTAGCGTGATGATACCTTATATTATAGCATATAGCCTCCTTCGATAAATGGACTATCAAACAGTGAAATAATTTTTCAAATCGGACCCGAGATTTCTGAGAAAAGTGCGTTCAATCTTCAACTTTATAAAATTAGTATAGATTTTCGCCTGAATTTGCTTCAAGTATATGTAATGTTTTTTTATATGTAAACAGAACTGTGTGTCACTTATTTTCGGTATGTTTTGTAAACGCAGCGGATACACGGTCATTGATCTTGCTGTAATTGTTGCAAAAATTAACAACAACCGATGACCTACTCGGTACCTACTTGCCACTTGGTAGTCGACGCCATTAAAGTAGGTAACCTGAAATTTTAAACAATGATGTTTAGTCAAAAGAAATGTCGGAGAAAGTAAGGCAAATTAAAATGTTTGGATGTTTACAGCGTTACTTCGTTATTTTGATACTTGTAGTTATGCCTGTCAAGCATTAATACACAAAGAGCAAAAGATAAAATAAAATTTCGCTATCGTTTATATTTACTTAACTTATTCCTAGAAATTAAAGAAGCAAAATAACACAAGTATAAAACTACGAATACCTATAGAAAAGAAAACATGTATATATACGCATTTTATTAGAAGTTTATGCTTCTGACGAAATACCTATAATACACATATTTTATGCTTCTGATAAGTTTAATATCGTCAATTTCACGATGACGTTAAAGCTGTCTTTAAAGAGAGACCATTTTATGCATGTCTGATTTATGTTTGAGCATCTGCCCCCCTAGACTAGTGGCTTTCTATTAGCGTAAAGTTGAATAGAATAGATTATGAATGTATGAGATTGATGTTTGATTACGACGACGACGACGATTGATTACGTCAATCTCATACATTCATAATCTATTCTATTCAACTTTACGCTAATAGAAAGCCACTTGTCTAGGGGGGCTGGTTTAACGGTTTGCATAAAGAATAACAAAGCAC
This sequence comes from Colias philodice, assembly GCF_061535455.1. NCBI lineage: Eukaryota > Metazoa > Arthropoda > Insecta > Lepidoptera > Pieridae > Colias > Colias philodice. Next base: position 11,126,844 of record NC_143098.1, on the reverse strand, counting down.
GTCCAGATAGACATGTATCCGTTAGTTTCAAAGATGAAGGAATCTGTGTCATAGATGAATAGAAAAACAAATAGAAAAATAGATAGACACAAAGACTCAGCACAAATATAACAGGCATACGATACTTCAGACTCAGAGGCTAGCGGCCAGGGTTGGAAAAAATCATGATTTTTTGAAAAAATCGAATAAAGCACGATTTATTGAAAAAATCCTAATTAATCAATACTTTTTGATTTTTTCATTTTATTATTTAAGTAACTGTATTTTTGTGCGAAACGGAACGCGCCGCGTGCCTAAAGAGACAGTATGGGGATTTCCCTTTAGTCTAACGTGCTATTGAATGTCAAACAAACTTTTTCCAGTGGTGAAGCAATTGTTTGGAGCGATAGCTTCTTCAGCTGCTGTAGAAAGAGTGTTTTCTACATTTGGAATTGTTGACCCTAGTTTTTAATTAAGATATCTTAATCTGTTTTATGTTGATTTCTGTGAAAGGAAGTAAAATTAAACCTTTTTGTTTTAATCATTGATTTTTATTGAAAATATCGGTTGATTTAAATCATGATTTAAATCGTGATTTAAATCAAAATGATTTAATCGTGCCAACCCTGCTAGCGGCACAGAAAACTTTAAAAACAAAAAAACGATATACATATAATAATATATAGAGAGAGAAATGATGCAGAAACTACCCATTTACATAATCTCCTATAAATCATATGGCATGTGGAATGTTGTTAAGTAAAATGCTAATTTGTTTCAAGTATGCTAATGTACCTACGTGCACTATTGCTAGCGATGTTAAATTATCAGTGCTGTCCTCGTGAGAAACATGTCTCGTGTTTGTTATACGATCACAATATAGTCCATTCAGAACACCGGATATGTGCAGATTGAACTAGTTTAGAGCTTTGAACGTTTATAGTCAGTAGGAGTAACTAGTAGTAGAGAAGTGGTAGTTTTATAACCTACTAGCTGCGCTCCGCGGTTTCACCCGCGTGGCTCCGCTCCTGTTGGTCTTAGCGTGATCATATAATATAGCCTTTAGCCTTCCTCGATGAATGGGCTATCTAACACCGAAATAATTTTCAAATCAGAATAGTAGTTCCTGAGATTAGCGCGTTCAAACAAACAAACTCTTCAGCTTTATAATATTAGATAGATAGATTACTGCTTTCTTTAACTGGTTTGCCCAAAAATAAATGTTCTTAAATTGTGGAGATTTTCTTATATTGGGATCTGGTCATAAAATAAATATGGTCCTTCTACGATAGTAAGGATTTGTTCAGTTTCCGTGCTGGTTGTTCTTATAAGTTATAAGTTCTTATAACCTGGTTATCCTTGAGATACTGATAGTTTCCTTATTATCATACTTGCCAGGTTTATGTAAGCGAAGTGTGCCTATATGATTATTGGCGGATTTCGTAGTAGAATTTTGTTGAATGTTACTTAGTTTTAGGCTTTAACATAGAAGGATTTACACTTTACAGGGTCATTTGTCAGGTGCTCAATAATATTGTCTTTAAAGTGTACTTACAAATAACGAAACAAATGAACAATGCATGATTTAGGGCCGATTTTTCAATGCTTGGATAAAACTTATCCGTCCAATAAAGTGTTACACGATAATATTAAAATGTCACGTAAACTGTCAAATACCGGCAGTTAGAATACGTTTTTAAAATGGCAGTTTTATACATTATTCGACGAATAAATTTTATCCAAGCATTTAAAAATCGGCCCTTAGTATGCATATTGTTTGAAGTCACGTGAAGGACAACATCTTCTTATATATAAAAATGAATCGCAAAATGTGTTGGTAAGCGCATAACTCGAGAACGACTGAACCGATTTCGATAATTCTTTTTTTATTATATTCCTTGAAGTACGAGGATGGTTTTTATGTAGAGAAAACGTAAATATGTACCACGGGCGAAGCCGGGGCGGACCGCTAGTTTCTCATAAAAATATACATTGAATGATGCCAAGTAACGTGTGAGAATTTGATATTTTGATTTATGGCATTCAAATGTAATAAATATAAAATTTTAAAGAATATAATAAATTTGATCACGAAAAAAGAATTTGAAGTTTGAATCCCGTGGTCGTGATCGATTTTTTCTATTCTTTTAAAATTTATCATCTGCGAGAAATAAATGAAGAATATGTAATCGGATCTGATTGTCTTCAAGGGTCAAATAATAATAGGACATTAAAAATGATATGGATACAGGATAACCTTTGACACGCACTTAATTTATATCTATTTAGAAATATTATATGTGGGTGTATAACAATTTAGATACACAAAGGAAGTATTTTCGATACGGCTTAACCCAATTCCACTATTACTTTTTTATCGCTCATAGAAATAGTTTTTATGATGGGTGGATTGGGGGGTGGATTGTCTGTTTTATCACTTTTTCCGGAGACGAGTGTGTCAATTGAATAATGCAATAACACGATATTGTTGGCAATGAGATCATTCACTCGGTGCAAATGAAAATATAGTGCGTTGATCTTCATGTCTTGTTTGTTATGATTTCGAACTTGGTATTGAAGATTTCACTTAGAATGTGTTGAGCGTGTGATACCATTTATCAATGACAGATAAAATTCATCTGACCTGTATCTTAGTATGCGATAATACGTTTTTACGATATTATCAAAAATTAAACGAACAAAACTTGAATACTAATGTAGGTACCTATACAGTTGTTCAATAGAGAATTGAATTGATTATGGTTTGAGAAAGCTTATGTATGGAGATACCATACAAGAAAATATTTAAGTAGCATTTTAGTATGGTTTGCAATCATCGACGATCATTTGTTGGGCCAACTGCAACGCTCTCGATTGTGAAGAGGGTCCATGCGACGCTTAACAGTTAACGTCGAATACTCAATTCAGAAACTGGCTGTTATAGTCATGATTCTTCCTATTCTAACACGAGAAAATAGTGCCAAATATAATATGAAAAACTGAAAAGCTCAAACTCACACTTTCCATCTGAATATGCCTGTTGCGCGTATTTGAGATCATATCGTAGATGTTTTTATTTCAAACTAGCGGTCCGCCCCGGCTTCGCCCGTGGTACATATTTACGTTTTCTCTACATAAAAACCATCCTCGTACTTCAAGGAATATAATAAAAAAAGAATTATCGAAATCGGTTCCGCCGTTCTCGAGTTATGCGCTTACCAACACATTTTGCGATTCATTTTTATATATAAGAAGAAGAAGATTACTTACAAATTCACTCAGGTAAAAATAAACCAATTTACTCGATTAGTTTGTCCAAGTCGCATATAAAGTAAGTAAATAAATATAATAATAATGAAATTGAACGAGTTCTATTTACAATTGATAAGATGTTATCAGAAGGACGGGATTCACTCTTATTCCTTATCTCGCCGAGTTATAACTAAAAACATTCAATGTTCCGGATGTAGTTCCTAAACGAATAAATACATTGAAGAAACATGTTACACAATATAGTTTTGTGGACAATATTCTTGACCTAAATTGATGAGAAAATGTTACGAACATTTATGGCTAACGAGATCGGTTTAAGCCTAATCGCTTCTATTAAAATGTTGAAGTTTACTGAAAATAACTATTTCCTTTAAAGATAAAGCAGAGTAAAAAGCACAGTAATTAGAATAATTATTACTTCTGGACTGGTATTTTTTTACCAAATAGACCAGCAAAAAGCTGAAAATTTTTACTCTTACTATAAAAAAAATGTCGAATAGGCTAGTTCTACAAATTCCATCCTCCGTACTATAGTGATTATGATAATCATAATCAATAGTGTTTCCAATTTGCGTAGTATTCCATTCCGAGGTATCAACCAAGATAACGCTCAAACAGCAATAATTGGTGTGTGGAATGAAAGCGAGACCGCGATCAGTTCGACATCTGACCTTCGTATCAGTTCCTCGTTGCTAATTTCGTTATCTGTGGCGTGAATTGGCTGCCACTTGCTGGGATCGTGATTCTTGGGTAATTGGATTTCTGCTTGATCCGTAATTATGGGGTGGAGTGAGATTTGGAATTAATGATGATCCGATTGTGAATACTGGCAGGATTGGGAGCAGGAATTTTTGTTTAGGTTCAGGAATATATCCTTATATCCTTTAATATATCCATATCCTTTTAAGAATGAAAGTAGAAAGAGAAGATATCCTTTTAGGCTTTATTTGCTAGATGTATTATTCGCACTAAAAATAATCGAGCTACGTGTCTTTGTCCGTTTACGATTAAATTCTGTAGATATTTGCTTCGATGAGGTTTCTTTACTTTCGTTCGCCACTGCTATATCCCTTATTTGTTAAACGAGTTTAAATTGATGTGGCTGGATTGTAACTTTTCGTCAGCAATTATGGGGCCAAGGATGTTCGTAAGCAGGGAAACGTGTGGATAAGCGTACAGCTGTTGAAGTAAATTATTGTTAATTACGAGCCGGTTATTAACGTTCGAGGAAATTACAAATCGTCCGTAATGTGGTGCCGTAACCGTTAATTTTCCAGCAGAATTTCCAAATGTATGATTATTTTTCAAGTTACGATATAGTTTCAGGGTGATCTAAATGTTTTCCAAAACAATTCGAAGGTAGATTAATTATACTTAAAGTTTCGTAAACGACTAGAATCCGTACAGAATTAGTACAGTTGTGTTCAAAATTCCTTATAAATTCTTAAATCCATCGCTCGATGGAGCACTTATAGACAGACTGTATTAGGTAATTGGATTATTACTAAAAATAAGACATTCCATTACATTGAATTGACCCCTTGAATTTGATTGAATGTCAAAGTTCGAAGATGTTTACGTACTTGCGGGGCCTTATAATTGATCTGCGACACGCAAGCACATTGTTCAATTACTTATATGTAGTTGTGTAACTGGGCCAGCGGGAATAGCTGGGCCATTTTCGATTACGGATATTTCTGGGTAATAAGATTGAACTCTTCAATATGTTGAATAGTTCGACCTCGCTATCCCCAGCGGAGACAGTCTAGGTCTCGGCCTAGAATATTGATTTGCAAATGCTACAAGGTATCTGATCTGGGTTTTAGTTTATATCTTGGTTACGAGGTAGTTACATGTTGTATGGGTTTATGGTCACCTTGATATGCTTACAACTGTGAGATATAAAAGATAGCTCGAAGGACCTTTGAAAAAATAGGAATAAATATTAATTTTTGAAAATATGAAACATGTTTTTTTTTGTTTTTATCAAAACAGAACTGGAAATCGTATAGCTGTATCAAAAAATGGGCGTTTATTTATTTAGTAGCTTATCAGAATATAAAATAATTGGTACGAGTTAAATGAATTATATTTATTTTCCCCTTAATTTAAAACTTAAATACAATTTCGTCTGGACATAATATTATACCTATCTTCATTCGCATACATTTGTTATTATTTATCATAAACTCATACAATCATAAACTCTTTAATAACTACAATAAAGCCATGGAATATAATACCCAGTGTAAATTAATACAATGCCCAGCTCAACGAATGTTTCGGATCAGTGAATGCCAAAGTTCACAGCAACAATTGTGACGTTCCCAGCTGTGCTTCATAGTCGATAGACGTGTAGAGACGCAATCATTCAATCAGTCACGTATGGAAGGTCGCTGGGGATAAATGCAAGGCATTGGCACATGAGGTTTGGGTGTTTTATGAGCACAGTTTGACAATAGGTCACTATAAAGAAAGTATGATATTATAGTAAGTATAGAGGTTGGTCAGTAAATCCACTGCTTATGACTTACTGACGGTAGTTGGATAAAATAAGCCAAATGTATGCATGAGCACTCTTCTCCAGAATTTATTGTGTGAATATTAATGTCCAAAACGTTACTAATTACTATTCACAGCTGTTTCGTTCCCAAACTATCAGCTCGGTGTGGATTGTAATTAAAATTTATTTAATGATCTGTCATATTTTATGGATTTATAATCGTCTTACAATTAAGAAACTAAGTGATTTAAAGGCATTGCTGCTCTTAATGGCTATGATATAATAGGATGACGCAGAGTTGAAATAATAACATTTTCAATATTTAGAGCTATTTTCCGCTAATTTTCTGGCTCCTGGTTCCTGGCTTTCCAGAATCTAATCCAATTTTTTAAAGTGGGATGGTTCTAATCTACGATAGTGTCTGGTACGTAATTCAAGCTGTCGCTAAATGCTCTGTAAGCTGTTTTAGAGTATTAATCGACGTAATCCAGCTTAGTCTGAGACGGCCCGTGACCTCTGACTCAGGGATATTTTGAGCTGTAGAGTGTAGGTTAACACGTGAAATGAATAACTTTTTTTGTAGAATTTTTTTTGGAATGGGTTTGCATACTATAAGGCTGTAGATGGTAGAATATAAGCAAAACAATTAGTTCACTCAACCGAAGTCTAAACAAAAAAAAATTAAAACATATTAGTAACAGTTATCTACCTGCTGTCTTAGGCCTGCTGTCATGCAATGTGCGAAAGAGGCGGAAAGTGGAAACTGTCACATAAGTATCATATATTCTATGAGTATTTTATTTCTACCGCCATTTCTGATTGGCATGTCGACGTGATGCTTTTAATATTAAAATTAAATTGTTTTTAAAGCGAGTTTATGTTTTTTTTGTCGTGTTCATTGCTCATCCGTCACTTTAAATTATTTTGTGGAGAACATCTTCAAGATTAAAATTTGTTTGTTTTCAAGTTTTTCGCCGCATTGTCGTTCATTTCTACTAGTTCTAGCTCTCTTTAAATTCATTCGTTGCTTTGTTACAATATAAGGGAAAGATGAACTAAAAAATGCTTGCATTATATTGGTATTTTATATATTCGATGACTCAAATTATTCTATCAGGCAAAATATTAACGTATCAGTGAATCACGTGTATGTAGTGAGGCACGTGTTTGGGAAACCTGACGAAATATTTCGTTATTCATACCTACTTATATTATAATGGAATTAACGATAAAAAGGCGGGTAGACGTCATAGAATTTGGGTATTTCTTAATTAGCTTAGTTTATCTTTAAATATGTAATTAAAAGATGTGCTCCCACGTTAGTATGCAAAATTAATTTAAATTCCTGGTATGGTATTGGCTTGGGGCAGTTAAAATAATTAAAATAATAGTGAAGTCGCTTTCTGAAGGTTTTGCATATCAATGAAACATAATTCTATTAAATATTATCTTTTCTTTAAAGTATTTAAATAATTTATAATATCGTCTTCGATGGATATATCAATTGGCACTAAACTCTAGACTGTTTTCATTCTCATAGAGAAAGCTTTGAATAGATTTATTGAGGATATAAATTAATCAATTCAACCTGCGCATGAGGAAATTACGACAAAAGTATCCTCTAACCGTTTCTAACTCTGGTTTATACCAATATGATTGAAGATGTTTACAAACTTGCTCTAAGAAATCTGTTTTTCAGCTATACACATTGAAATGTTTATTTATCCATTTAGCTACATTTTGGTAGATCACGTTGCAATGCCAAGGTCGAGTTTCTGGACTCTGGTCTGGTCGTAGACGTTGGTAGGATATATTTAGACTTTGTTATGCTTATGTCCAGCAGTTTTGCGTGGTTCTTGTAAGATCTTTGGGCTTGCTCTGATATTTGGCAATGTGATATATATTTTGTTACATGTTGATAGGTTTATACTTTTATTATAGTGCGGCATTTTTTGGAATCTTGACAGCTTTATTTTCATCGAAGTGGTAGGTAGTTAATTAAATATCATTACGAGTATTGTGTTTGTACAATTATTGTGGTTATAATTCGTTGTAGATTTCTGGCGTTTACCCCGTTTATGAGATGTATACTAAGGAAGGAAACAATAATGTCCTGGAATCCAAAATTTTGTTTTTCAAAGTTTTCCTTACTGCCAAAAAACAATGACAATGCATATATAAAATATATTTCTGTAAATATTACACAACGTGTAGCTTCACCCTTTACAAACATACATATTTAAACAGACATGCACTGAAATTCTACTAAGAAGAATAGGCAAGTAACACAAAAAAGCCCGTAGCATATCTTATATTTTACTCGTACATACAGTGCAGCTATTAATTTATTAACCTTGTCCGCGTCGTATTTTACATCCATACTAATATTATTAATGCGAAAGTAACTCTGTCTGTCTGTCTGTTACTCAATCACGCCTTAACTACTGAACCAATTTTTATGAAATTCGGTATAGAGATATTTTGATACCTGAGAAAGGACATAGGATAGGTTTTATCCCGGAAATCCTACGGGAACGGATTTTTCTTTGAAAACGCAGGCGAAGACGCGGGCGGAAAGCTAGTACTCTTATATATTCTACTCCATCTGTAAGCATTCAATACTCATACGATTGCACGCATGTCCGGTGCGTCTGCGCAGCCGTAGTAAGCGGCGTCGTGTGTTGTAACGTCGATTTCATATCCGCCATGCGAAGGTTACCGTCAGGGTGTTTGAATGTGTTTGAGATAATTATAATTCGAGTACTTCACATAGTATAATATATGTACCCTATTTCTTGAGAATAAAGTGAAGTCCCATGTCCCCTAGTGGGGTAAGGGGCAGATGCATTATACATCTGTTTCACTGATCGATTTTCTTTAGGGACAAGTAGGTAATCAGCCTTCTGTGTCCTACCAGACCGAGCAATTTTTTTTTCTTCGTCTCCACCGGGAATCGAACCCAGGACCACTCGGTGCTACGCTCACGCGTCAACCATTGTACCAAGGAGGCGGTCAGAATTTCTTGAGAATGCTGCTATCTATTTTGGTGTGGAGGCGATATTAGTATGCGGCATTTCGATATTAAATAACACAAAAATGCTTCCGAGTATATTTGTATGGCTAATGGCTAAGAAGTTAAGAACATGTCAGTTTGTTGTGTTTATATGAATTTTTATGTTTGCTAAAACTTTTAGAGATGAAAGAGAAATTGAAAGAAATTGAATGAACAGATCTCCAGATTCTTTTATTCTACTAAACGTGGAACAATATCGACATATAATTATTAATTACTTTGTTAGAGCTACACGTGTTGTGTAATGGTCTCTGCTGCATGATCTAGCGTGGATAATTATATTCGATAATATATTAATTAACTAGTATTTCACTCGTGGCTTCGCTCGCGTGCTGGTTACGTTAACGTGGCAGTGATTCCTTGTAATTTCTAAAAATTTCGTTCAATTGCAAAAAATTATGAAAAGTAAACAATTAAATGTTATCAAAACTGGTAATTGTTATAAAAATAAAGTTAAAAAAACTGACAAAACCAGGATTTAATGCGGGCGCAACCTGGACGAGTAAATATACTCAGAATTATTAATGAAAATAATGTGCTCATGTTTCTCTATAGTTTTAAAAGCGGGACACGTAATATCGGTAAATAAATACATAGCCAAAATATTAATTTTAACAAAATTTAATTGCGTGTTAAAATTTAATTATTATTCGGGCTCGTATAAACGGTAAATTATTTAACTATTTCTCTATAATCTACTACGTTTTAATTAATACGAATTTAATTATGGTCGTGAAATTGAGGATGAGAGCATATAAAGCTGAAAAATATTTGAAGTATAAAATATTTTTCAGCTACACGTGAAAAATATGTTTTTGGTGAAACGAGATAATAAGACAGTGCGCGCACGAGCAACTTTGTCTCCGCAACTATTTTGTCTCTCCACCCATGGGCTAGTATGAAAGTGCGCGCACGTAGCGACGCAACTCCCCATACAAATTGATGGGAGAGACAAAATAGTTGCGGAGACAAAGTTGCTCGTGCGCGCTCGCTCTTACTTGTATAATTATTAATTAATAATAATATAATTTACTAGGTCTTGCGTTAATATTTTATTACAGAAATACAAATCATTGTTCTTAATATTTTTGGAAAAATAAATGTAGGTATTGCAATATTGATAGGAATTTAGCAATACGATATTGGATTATCGCGAAATAGTGTAGCTCGGTTCCGGTCCGTCTGACTATCATCATTTCCCGGCGATTTGGATTTAATCACTGCAGAACGTTTAAAATATAATCGGAGCTAGGTATTTATCAACCGACTTCAGAAAAGGAGGAGGTTCTCAGATGTGTAGATATGCTATTTTCTTGTTTATCACCGTTTAAAACTAATAACTTAACTGGTTTCAACAGGTATAAAAACTGAAGAATTATAGCCCGTGTCGTTTAGGAAAAAGTAAGGTTTCACCAGTAGAAAGAAATAATTTTAGAAAACGGTATATTAATTTTTGAGTTTATGGTCTACTTATAAAAGATCCTTGTCTTTCGTCTACATGTCATTCGTGCTAATTCTATTTCTGTAGTTTCATCAAATCATGTGCAAATTATTAAAAATAACTTTTTGGAATAGGTAAATGAAACAATTAGTAATACGTCAATATAATTTGAAAGCATATTATAAACTTACTATAATTGGAAATGATATTGAAAGCAGTAGTTACTTAAAATACCTACTTATATGGAGCTAAAAACTAGAAAAGAAAACTGGGTAACTTTCATATTAGAGATAAACGATATTACATTGGTCTAGATTTAGAACTAATGCCCATTTCGTGACGTTTGTGGGAATATAACAAATTGATATCATCCATACTAATATTATAAATGCGAAAGTAACTCTGTCTGTCTGTCTGTTACTCAATCACGCCTAAACTACTGAACCAATTTGAAATGATGAAATTTGGTATGGACATATTTTGATACCCGAGAAAGGACATAGGCTACCTTTTATTGCGAAATATGTACCACGGGCGAAGCCGGGGCGGACCTCTAGTTTCAAATAAATCGTTTTAACAGATGTTTGATTCACATAAGTAAATTAAATTTATTTTTGGTATTGGAAAATATAAAATATTCATACAATTTATTGATGAACGTGTATTTTTTTTGTATTGCTTTACTAACAATTACACATGTTTTTAATATACCTATTGTTTATTAATTTAAAGGTTGTTCCAACCGAACCTATAACCAACCTATAACGAAAATGAATGAAAGAATCTGAAACGAAATATACCTATGTATGTTACGCTCAAAGACCGAAAACTGTCATTATAATATGAGGTTGGCTATGACGTACGAGCCGAGCGAGCGAAGCGAGCATGCCGCAGCAGTGACCGCCACGTGCCGGAATCGATTTTTTGTATGAAATTAAAATTGTTTCAAGTATAAATCGTAATTTGTAATGCTAAGGCAATGTTCACAATGCGTCAATGCTTTTCTTTATTGCAATAACCCGTCGTGAATGTTTTGAGTAAAGCAATAACCCACATTTCGCAATGGGGATCTTTAACTGTGCAATGCGTTGTAAGCAAAATTTTCGCTTAATGGGCATTTGCGGTCTTTGAGCGTAACATTTACATTACAAGTAACACGAAAATGCCCCCAACGACCAAATACTCAAGTGCTTTTTTCCCATACATGCGCAAGTGAGGCGCTTCCCCAGCTGATATCCAAAAAAAAATTAAAATATACCATACGGAAATGCCCCCAATAACCACATACTCAAGTGCTATTTTCCCATCCAATGCGCAGGAGCGGCGCTTTCCCTGCCGCTATCCAAATATGATCCACACCAAAATGCCCCCTATATCTGTATATTCAAGTACCATTTCTATGTTCCCAGGCGTACGAGCGCCGCTTCCCCAGCTGCCCGCAGATCCCGGTGGTGCTCGAGTGCGTGATCACGGACGACAGCTGGACGGCTGACGACTCCCAGCGGCAGACGACGAGGCGCTGCCAGTTGAACGTGGAAGCGCCGTATTTGCTGAAGAAGGTAATGTCACGAGTCTGAGCATGTTCTTATAGAGCCTAGAAATGTTTTTTGGAGGTTTTTTGAGTTAAGTGTAAAATATTCTACTAGACAGATAGTTGGAAATTATACGAATTCGCTTTATCCATACTAATATTATAAATGCGAAAGTAACTCTGTCTGTCTGTCTGTTACTCAATCACGCCTAAACTACTGAACCAATTTGCATGAAATTTGGTATGGAGATATTTTGATACCCGAGAAAGGACATAGGCTACCTTTTATTGCGAAATAATAATATGTACCACGGGCGAAGCCGGGCCGGACCTCTAGTTGTAAATATATAGAAATGGAGCGGTTTTACATAGTGGGTACATAACTTATGCTGAAGATGTATAATGTGCGGCTTTGTCGCACGTGAACGATTTCTTCAGTACTAGATTTATCGTGACTAATTAATCTTGTAGCTGATCTTGGTGGCTATCATCATTTTATGAAGTTGAATTTGCAAATTGCTTAAATGTTAATATAAAACATAAAATTAAAAATATATTTTTTCGACGCTGTGTATTTGTCGCAGGAAATTTCGCCGTTTACAAATGCTCGGCATTTTGTAAAATACTGAGGATTTACTTTTTCCAAAAATTCTACAAAAAGACGGCCGCGAGCCGATGGAGCGCCACTTCGCGGGGCTCCTATTTCTGTGTAGTTTTAAAAACACGAACCTAACCTAACCCACCCCCTTATCCAAACGAAAAATTTTTGATTACGAATTTTCGACATGTTACAAAATGCCGAGCTTTTGTAAACGGCGAGATTATACAATTTGCCTGCGACATATTCACTGCTATTAGTCAGAACTAATTCCCATTAATAATACTTTAATATTTCCCAAAGTATTTAAGACAAAAGCTGTGGTAGATACATCTCCGGTTAACGACCCATAAACAACAAGAATGTCGGAACGTAAAAAATATTAGTAAATCCAAATATATCTTATTTATTTGGAGATTATCCAAATCACATTGTATGCAACGTGATGGAATATTTTGGGTATAAATTATATTATGTTACGAATTATTATTATAGCTAGCAACTAATGTTAGCGTGGTAGATGTATCTTCATACGATATTTATCCATTTATTAATACGCTTATATTAGCTCCACCTGTATGTTTGTATAGTATCAAATTTAGACTCGATTTTGACCCACTTTAAACGAACAGAAACTTTGCACAATTATCAGGGACTAGCTGCTCCGCGCGGTTTCACCCCCGTGGCTGCACCCCTGTTGGTCGTAGCGCGATGATATATAGCCTATAAACTTCCTCGATAAATGGGCTATCTAACACCGAAAGAATTTTTCAAATCGGACCTGCAGTAGCTCCCGAGATTAGCGCGTTCAAACAAACAAACAAACCCTTCAGCTTTATAATATAAGTATAGATTGGTGGCAATATACTATACAATAATTTAATGAGATTAAGAGTGTTGTTTTTAAATATTAATTATTTTATTTTATTATTCAGGCGCATTTTACACGTAAAGTATATGTTGTGTACCGCCAATAAATACTAGTGTACAATGTACAATATACACATACACTACACAAGATACACATGTATCCTTAGTATTTATTAAATGTTTAACTAGCGTAATGAATGTTATCCAATCCATCAATACAAGCAGGCGTCCAACAATAAATTACCTAACTAAGGAATCACGTTGAGAGGAAAATTCCCTTAAATTTTCCACGCGAATTTCGTAATGTTTTGATTCATGAACCTTCTCCTATTAACAAACACAACAAACAAAGATTAGTTAAATCGGTCCAGAATTTCTCTAATTGAAATGAATTTGCTTTGGGATTGGCGTTATTTTGAACTTAATTATACTGCTGAGTGCTGGATATAAAAGAGAGTTCTTGTTTCATCAAATTAGGGTTGTGTATCTCTGTAGAGTAAATGGATAAGACGATACAAACGCGAAGTTAATTCACATAAAAGTCACATCTTCATGATGAAAAAGGCATTTCGTTGCTATTAGTATTTTTAGTAACCTACATAATAAAGAAAAAAATTCAATTACGACATGACCAGTTAAACAGGGTCTTATGTGATTTTAACGATATACCACACACCCATATGTATGTTTTCAAATTTCAGCATTTGAGATATAATATCTTTGCAAAGTCGTTTTAAAATGTGACCCTAAACCACTGCTTATAATACTCCTTCTCTAAGCAGTCTTTACTAAAATTGTTAGACTTTAAACTGAATTGGAAATCTTTATTCTTTAGAGTTAGTGTCTCGTTCGATAATAGTATTGCACTGATGTTGATAAAGAATAAATACAGTTGAAAATAAACTAAAAAAATGCATGTCACTAAAAAAAATTAGCATTGCCACTCCTGAAAAAAAAATTGTCCGTTTAAAGTAGGTCAAAATCGAGTCTATAAAGGAGTCGGACACATACAAACATACAGGTGAAGCTAATAAAAGCTCAAACTCAAACATTTATTTATTCAATTAGACTTCTTCTAGAAGCACTTTTGAAACGTCATTAGGTACATATTTTTGCGTAATTAATAAGCGTGTTACATTATTGACCATTAATTACCCTGCTTGCCAAACTAATCACCCCCCATTCACCAGATGATCGGCGTGGACTACGTGTACTTCATCCAGAAGAACCAGCTGGACCTGCAGGCCCGAGTGCTGGAGATCGAGGCGACGAACGAGACCTTCGCGGCGAGGGTGTCCGTCGTGGAGAAGTGTAGATATTATGTAAGTAGGTTTTTGTGGTGGTTGGTGTGTGGGGGTTTGGTTTTGGGTGTAGATTGATGGATGTGTAGACGTTATATTATGTGAATTTGTGTTTTACATATATTTAAGATTAATATGCTGTATATTTGTAACCTGTGTATATGCCTATCTATGCTACGTCTAAGTGTTGTGCACAAAGGTTTTTTTGCGTGCTAAAACTAAATTTTTACTTTATTGGTTCAAATTTTATACTCATCAATTTTCGTAAAGAGGGGTGCAAAGTTTTTGCTTCGCATATATTAAAATATGGATTCTTTCGTTATGCTTACTTCAATCGGCCTGTGATGGAAAATAATTGAACTTCTCATTTTAAATAAGCACTTGATTTTTAATAGTAGGGGAGCCCAGGATGCTAAATGTGGATTTACTCGAGCGTCACGGGAACCTATTAGAATTGGTAGATTAGACCATAGCGAGAAAAAAAGGTCCTATAATGTTTTCACTTTTAGCGGTGGGGAAGGGTTTTTTGATTTTTTTTAATTTAAAAAAGAAAAAAATTGGCTTGGAAATACTCAAGCGCGTTAGATATTGATATTTTGCATGCTCCAGGACGTCACTGAAAAAAGTATACCTACGTTAATCTGACGATTTAAGTGGCGATTTAATCGCTATGAAGAAAGGGTAAAAAATTAAAGTAATATTATTCGAGCGCGTCAGATTAATATATGGGGGGGTTAATTACAATATAAGAAGTCCCCATTTCGCTAATCTGACGATTCGAGCTCAACCTTAGGGAATTATGGATTATTCAAATTTTCCATCGGGGCCCCTGAGCGCACCCACCAACCATAACTGCTCATATTGACTATACAGTCAATCATACGAATTCGAAGTTCATTCATACGAATGAATAGCTAAGGTACCGTCCCTTATAGTAATCTGACGCGCTCGAGTAAATCCCAAAATCCCCCTCTTGGCCTCCCCTACTATAATGTCACATTGCGATAAAACATGCGTCCTATATTCGAACAATCCGCATTGTAATACGGAAGCAACTATATGTTATGTATCGACGCAATACTACGTGGAGGTGACAGTCTAAAGTGCATCGTTTTCTTGGAATAATCAGAAGCAATTATTCATCTATATTGTATATTTATTCCTTAAAACTGGCTACTTACGTACCTGCAGGAGGGGCAATTTTAGAATTGAACTCTTAATTATTGTGATGTGTATAGGCAAGCAGGGGCAATTTAGAGAACAGCTGAAATTGCTCCGACCGCCGACCAACCGAGATTGTCCCAATATTACCCCTGCCGCAGGTACGTGAGTAGCTGGCCTTAGATTGTAAAGAAATAAATTTCGTTCATTTAAAATCTAAAAGTAAAAGACGTCGAAAAGTAGGTATTATAATCGCGTAAAATCACTTAAAAATTATATAGAAGCTAGAATATCCAATAGAAATATCCTCGCGTGTCACTGTGAACTGCATATCATGCAAATTCGTATCATGATTGGCATCAATAAAAAATGTAATAATAGATCGATGTATTGTGTAATAACATGATTGCTTCACGATGTCTACACATGAACTTGGGAATCTGATGGATTTGTAATTTAAGTTTTATTGGTATCGAATATATAATCTTTTAGGGGTAGGTATTGATTCTTAATGCTTATAAAGAGGCAACTTTTTGAGATTTTTAGGGATTGCATGTACTCAATTCATTTTGAAAGTTCTTTTACCAATAGAATGCACATTATTTGATATTCTCATTGGTATTTTTTTCTATCCCACGTCAACCCAAACGAAGAAGGGTCAAGCGGTCACCAATTATAAAATTGATAAAAAGTGAATAATATGTTAACACAGACTATAAATGTGGATGAATTCATCTTCAGTCAAAAAAAAAGAGATGAATTGCTATCTCTTTTTTTTCTCTCTCTTCTCATAAACTTTTACGTTTATAGTAAAAAGTGAAATCCCCAAGTGGGGTAAGAGGCAGATGCATTATCCATACATCTGTTTCACTGATCGATTTTCTTTAGGGACAAGTAGGTGATCAGTCAGTCAGTCAGTGTCCTGCCAGACCGAGACATTTTTTTTTCTTCGTCTCCACCGGGAATCGAACCCAGGACCCCTCGGTTCTACGCTCACGCGTCAACCACTGTACCAAGGAGGCGGCGTTTATAGTAGAAGTAGTATAACTGCTTTAATAAACGTTTATTGTAAAGATGTACTTTGAAAGTCGTATCAATTTAATCTTCAAGATACAGGTTTTATTACGTTATTTATGTTAGAATTTGAATGGTTCTTGGAATGCAATTTATCATGCTACAGATTTTTGGTATCGATAAATGACAATGAAATCGCAAGGAAAGTCACGCGTTAACCTTAACTAATCAAATCCCGCACGTGACCAATAAAAGTTATCAGATAAGCGAAGTTGTATCGATTTGGGTTCCATTATTGCGCAGTTTTGCAAATAGTTACGAAATATTTGCTCTGATAAGAGTGTAATAAATGCTTTTAATGTTGATGATGAGCGTCAATTAAGTTGAATTACGTTTTTGTGATTACAGTACTATTTATACAGTTAAATATAATACCACAGATTACCAAAGGAGTAGTAAGAGCGGCCATACACGGGCGGCTCGAGCAGTTAACGGCTGAGCGATATATGTACACGGACTGCTCGAGCGGTCGTTCGTTGACTTTTCGAGCTGTCGCTTCAAACTGCGCAGTTGACGGCTTGAAGCGGTCGCGACGGCTCGAGCAGCTAGTGTACGGCATTGAATGAATGTCCATAGTTCACCGCGCGGTCGCAGTTTCAAGCCGTCGGTCTCAACTGCTTGAAGCTGCCTTTTTGTGCTTTCTGTATCAATATCTGTTTGAAACATTTACTTTTTGTTATTTATATGGGCATTAAAGAATAGGTTTATTCAGAATTAGACAATCATAGCTTCTAAAAAGTAGCTTAAGTAAATAAGTTAATATTTCTTCTAAAAGGTATTCTATAGACGAGGTATTCCCCGTGACCCTGGAGATAACAAGAGGATAAAGTTACGAAGGCCTCGTACTTGCATTGATCCTTGAGACGTGAGCATTGTTGAAAGAAATCGCACGATTTAAAATGCTTGAAGAGAAAAGAGATTACGTTTTATATTTTACATAGTGTCTACATAAACAGTTCACACACATATTATTAACTACATCCAATTCCTACTAGGTATATTATAAAGATTAATATTTCGAAATTGTGTTGAACATGTATTTGTTTTGCATATACGTTAAAACAGCTGATTGAAAAGACCACAACGAAATTCGACTCGTTGTGGCAATGAAAAAGAGCCAAGACGTGTTCTGAATGTTAATAGGTTGTAGTACTAATTCCAGTATGGGAACAAGACAAGTGTAGAGCGCCATCACTTTCCTACACCAGAATTGTTATGAGACATCACGGTAGCCCGTTGGCTTTCATTACTTGAATCAAATTTTAAGGACATATGTACTTAAAAGTTAAAAGAGCATTATATGTCTGCAATCACTAATATTCGTCAGCGTTGGGCGATTAGAAGCAAACACGATAGCGCAGCGCGCGTAGACGGTTTATTCGTAATCGCCGTAATGGCGGCAAACATCGACGATCATTTGTTGGGCCAACGCTGCCCATTGTGTAGATAGCCCATAAAGGCTATCGATCGTCTACCCTCACATGGAGTATCGTATCCATGTCAACGTCTTGTATCGTGACATTCAGCGATGTTCCGATAAGATAACAGTGTTTGTAAACACTGGCGAGATTGTGTTTTGCTATTTTGTCGTAGCAAAATAGTCTAGCGATAAAATACATCGCTACGGTAAGCGAATGATGCGGGTTCGAATCTCAGTGCACGATATTTTTTACTATTTTAATTATTCAAATATTTATAAATTGATTTTAATGCTTTAATTTTTTAAATATTTAGAGGGGCGTGTTTGCTCGAAAAACCGATAGATAAACAGATGGGATAACCGATAGATAAAATGCTATTACCTCTTCCACAAAGCAATCTTTATTTAATATAGTTCAGTTTTTATTATTTTTTTGTTCTTCCGTTCATAATATAAAAACAAATTAAATTGCCATGTATGCTGTATAACACACTCAACTCCCTATGTGGATATGTAGATGTCGTTTTTATTGCAACACTGCCCCCGTACCATATCGTATTAAAGCAGTATTATTTCCAGTGTGGAAAAAAGACAGCTATAAAGGTCATCTAGCGCTATCACTTTCCCACTCTGTAAACAATATCGCTATAAGACATGATGGTCCCATCTTAATGTATTATATTGATTTTAATGACTGTATAATACGAAGTACCCGGATGTGAGGATCAATTTATCTATTCAGCTGTCAATGCATTAATGGCCTTCATAGTTTATTTCATCATAATTCACTTGGGTTTCCTTGTTTATTAATCACTACATAGTATAAAACAAAGTCGCTTTGCCTGTCCCTATGTCCCTATGTCCCTTTGTACGCTTAAATCTTTGAAACTACGCAACGGATTTTGATGCGGTTTTTTTTAATAGATAGAGTGATTCAAGAGGAAGGTTTATATGTATAATAACATCCATTAAATAGTGGAGAAGTACTGTTATTTTTGAGGTTTCTAATGTGATGTCGTAAAAAATTACATTTTTTCCGCTTACATTGCAATCGCAGGCTGAACCCTACGAGTTTTATCAAAATAATGTACTAAGTATTATACACATTGAAAAGGTCTACAGAAAAGTCCGAGATGGTATATGTCTATCTCTTATGGATAACCCACAATAACTTTTTTTTGTCATTTACTTTTTACGACAAATAATGGCTAATTTTCGATGCGATTTTAACCAATACAGCATTAATCCTTAACCAATTAAATACCTTGAATACATTGATCATTTAATATAGATCTATATGGCCCCTTACACCGTATGATTTAAGTGAATATTTTCGAAGATATTACAGATTTAAAAATTGCGGGACGTAGCGTTTGCGGCGGTACCGGCCGGCCGCCCGGCTATCTATTTTATACCCGTGCGAAGTTTTTATGTACCCCCTATGTTTTTATATACAACGTTCACAGTTTTTCTGTAGTGTATTTAGTTCAGCATTGCACCCGTGCGAAGCCGGGGCGGGTCACTAGTTTTATCTAAACAAGGTACATATTTAAAATGTCGTTAAGGTTTAGTTATAAACTCTGACTCGACAATCTTCGAAGAGTCTACATAACTCTATTCCCAATCAATTTGGAATATTGTATTTTAATGATACGTGTAACGTGCCTGATAAAAATGACCGTAATACATTGACACAAAACTTAACTTACTTTAAATGTCTTCTGCAAATACACTTCATTTCTCTCCGTCGCTTAAATATTGTTACGTAAATGTAAAGACATATACCACATGGATACTATCCTATAAATAATCCACATTAATACAACAGGGTCACCCACAAGGTACTCCTTAGAATAACATGTTAGCCGGACACAGTTCCGCATAGAAACATAATATACAGGGTGTCCCACTATCGGTATACTGAGCGCGAAGGGACTTGTAGTTTTGCATACAACGATCACGTAAAAAATACAAATTACGTCAAAAAATTTTTGCTTAATTTTTCCTTATGTTTTCTTCTCTAACTTCGCGCAGCCGGCATATACCGCTTCGCTAATGTGAGCATTTTGTCTATAAAAACAAAGATAGCACGTGCGGGTGGCAAAGTTGGGCAGGTTGCTTGTTAGCGGTGTACACATAGAGTTTCAAGAATTCATCTATTTGAAAAAAAAAATGCGTCTGGAATTTTATAAGTATTTTTACGTACTCAGCGTATGCAAAGCTACAACCTCCTTTGAGCTTAGTATACCGACGCGACGGTGGGACACCCTGTAGATTGTAGATACCGTCTCGCCTCGGTATATTGAAAACAATATTGTAATGAAATCGATGTTTTTGTTACGCTTGATGTGATGTACTTCCTAATGTACTGTTTTATAATAGAATTATAATATATTGTAATCTGTTTCAGTTAGAAATTCATGAGTTTGTTGAATGTTAAAATGCTAGATGGTTTATATAACTTCTTGAATATGTCTGGATGTGATTTGGTTTTCATTTGTGACTTTTTGTGAAATTGTAGTTTCAGTTTCGTAAATAGTTCTTTAATATTTTTTCTTCATGTATCAAGATGATTATTTCCGTTTATGTACATAGCAATGAGATATTTCACCCAGGTCAAAATATAATTATAACCTACTAGGTTTCGTTAGGTTAGGCGGCTTCGCCCGCGCAGTCAAAGAAAAACCCGCATAGTTCCCGTTCCCGTGGGATTTCCGGGATTGCGTCATTTTCCCGGTATAAAAAGTAGCCTATGTCCTTTCTCGGGTATCAAAATATCTCCATACCAAATTTCATGAAATTGGTTCAGTTGTTTAGGCCTGATTGAGTAACATACAGACAGACAGAGTTACTTTCGCATTTATAATATTAGTATGGATGTCACTCTCTAGAGGCTAGACTAATAACTATCTCCAGACACAAAAATCATACATATATCATAAAATAGCTGCGTTACGACGTGAAGAAAAGACAAACATACTTTCGCATTTAGTAAGGCTGTAAAAATACTGTCGAACTTATGTTACATCATGATGCTATGGAAGGAAGGTGACAATCGTTTTAGTAAGAAGGTCGAATCTTGACCAGGCTATCCTCGTTGTGATAATGATTCATTGTGAGGCGTATAAGGCGGCACGAAGTTGTTCATGTAAGAAAGTTTGGAAAACAATTTACATACAAATAGTACGTCTATAGTGGATGATAAATGTGTCATTACGTATTCTTTAAATGGACAAGAATCTTACAGACGATAGATGATAAAAATGAAAGGACTTTAATTTTGTAATTCACGAAAAAGGACGTTGTAAATTTGTTTTTGGAAGATGTTTTTGGAACACGACGCACATAGCAGACGAAGTCAGAGAAAAAAGTTGCCATATCTATATTTATTATTATAAAACATTGTAAACATAACAATTGTTTTAAAGTGCATCCATTAAGAGTCGTTAAATCGGACAATTATTTGTTATGGATCTAAAGTCGTGTCTGATTTCTATTAAAAGCATTGTTTTTCCTCTACTTTGATACATATGTAGGTATTTTCCTTGTGGTATTATTTTACGTATTTATTCTGTTGATTTTAACTTGACCATTATTCAGCGATTAAAATTATCATCACGGTGTAATAACCTGTTTTTTGGAAGTCTTTACATTTGAGCGTCGACTATAATAAGAATTTAATTTATTTCATTAAATTTTTCGGCTTCAATAATTGTTTTTCTTTTTATAAACCGATAATTGATCAACTTTTTGATAAAGTTTATGAAATCGTTATGACCTAATTTCCCTCTGTCTCTCTGTCTGTTATTGTTGCATCATACCGTGGTGAAACAACCTATAACCAGGGAAATTTGCCTTCACCACTTGGTTGAAGCTGCGGGTAACACCTTTGACCACTTTTGAAGCTGCGGGTAACAGCTGGACAAACATACTATAATATTATAAAGCGAAGAGTTTCTTTGTTTGAACGCGTTTATCTCAGGAACTACTGATCCGATTAGAAAAATTCTTGAGTGTTAGATAGCCCATTTATCGAGGAAGGCTATAAGGCTTTTTTATCATCACGCTGAAACAACAACAGGAGTGGAATACTGCGGGTAAAACCGCAGGGCACAGCTAGTAGAAAATAGATGTTAATTCACCGATCTCTCCAGGTGCACCCCGAGAACGCGCAGTGGACGTGCTTCGAGCAGAGCGCGCTACTCGACGTCAAGAACTTCTTCGGGCTTGAGAGCACGGTCGAGAAGATCGCCATGAAGCAGTACGCTGCGAATATTGCTAAAGGTAAGGAAGTACCTGTGTAGGAGAAAGTTGGGGTAATAATTCATGTCTAGAAGTTAACAAGGGTAGATGGCTTTTATATTTTGGATTTGATGATGGTTGTTTATTAAATAACAGTTTAATAGAACGTGTATGCACATTTCTAGGGGTACAAAGTTCTGCTGGCCTGCAGACAAAGCTATCGTTTCAGATCTTTATCTGCAGTTTAGTTGTTCTAAGTTTCTATATACAAATTGTATAAGGCAACTCTTTCTGTGTTTTTGTCGTTTTTAAATGTTGTTTTTGGATTAATTGTGTCTATTTTCGTTTCTACAAAATTCTGCTGTCCCTTTTGCAAGGCGCTGATTTAAGTGTTCATTCGGACGGTCTATGATCATCCTTTAGTAATGTGACTGTCGTCGTATTTCGTCTTTTTTGACGTGAAAACGTCTTATAATTCGATAGAGCCGATTGCACGCACGAAAAAACATGACTCATGCGGCGTTACCTTGCTCTGAGGCGTTCCATGTAAGGCTTGAAGTGCAAGCGAGAGCGCGGAACGAGCGACAAAGAAGCACAATCGGATGTTGTCACGTTCAACTATCGTCAGTAAACCGACTTTACAGACAACCAATTTTTTTTTCGTAATTTGGCATAATTCCCGTAGGCAAGGAGCTGATCGAGGTGTTCATGCGCGAGGTGCACGCGGACGGCGTGCGCGAGCTGCCCGTGTGGAGCGCGGGCGCGGCGGCGCGCAACCGCGAGCTGCGGCGTGCTGTGTCGCGCGGCGCCGAGCCGCTGTCGCCGCGCCGCTCCGTGCCGGGTGAGTGAGCGTAGTCTAGCTTTATACAGTAGACCCGCGTTACCGGCCCCTGGACTATCCATCTAAAATTGCTGAATCCCTATTTTTTTGACAATTTTTACGTCGATCATGCTTGATTGAAAAGTTTACAACCTGTACGAAAAAAAGTTCCACCACCATTATGCACTACATACTTGATAATACCGCCTACTTTTACCGCTTCATTGTTTGTGTATTATTTTTGTTGTAGTCGTATCGTAAACGTAGTCGTATCGTAAGCATAGTCGTATCGTAAGCGTAGTCGTGTCGTCGTGCGCACACGACGCATTATAGCAACGTAGCGTAAGTTTAATATATAGATTCTTACCATATACAGTGTGGAAAATTTCGATATACCCTGGAGGGAAAGTACTTGAAATACATATAGCAAATTTTGCTCAAAGAAAACATTTATTTATTTTGGAAAAGAAATAGAACTGCTACAAAATAATGGAATGTTTCCTTTGGCAAAATTTGCTATCTTCAGTATTTCAAGTACTTTCCCTCCAGGGCCCATAGAAAATTTCCACACTGTATACTTTCAAGACCTATACCTGTACGAACGGGAAATATTGATAGTGTTTTCTTAAATTTATCTTCATAGGACAGCGTCTACCAACTAAATTAAGAGTATTTGATGAGTATAATATGATGCAAACAGAAAAAAAAAACACAATTTAAAATTTAAAAAAATTCACCAGAATAAAGCCAAAATAAACAATGAAATGGTTCGCTCGCGTGTCCGTGTCACCGTGACATTATAATGGGCCACAGTAAATAAACAGTGCCATAGCTTATGAATTATTTACCGTTTGTCGCCTCTGTGGATTATATACTGTGACCTCGGGTGGTTAGTAATTTTTATGAAAAAAGGCTGCTTATACATGTGGCAGATGTAAAATATTTTTTGTAAATATCAAAGGTGATAAAAATTTCGGAATCAAATCTTAAGGGGATTATGAGGAATAAAACGACAGTTTTCAATTAGATGAGTTTTCTAAAATGGCACTTTTTTCGTAAAAATGATTCTCCTGTTACTATTTACTGTTTGGTCATCTCAACAAAATTCCATCTTTGCAAAATATTGTATATACAACATCTTTTTGCTTTTTGTAATTTTACATATTTTTTTTTGTAGTTTTGTTCAAAAACATATTCTCAAATCTAGATTTCGCATGCGAATCGCGCTTCCTGCACAATAAGTTAAAATTACTATTTTGTTACATTTTGTGCATAAAATGAATTCACGCGTTTACCCGCTCCGTGTATAAACAGCCTAATAGCATTTTTAAGACTGCTCGTCGCCAAGATTGGTTGTTTGAAGCTATGATAATAACTACTTTGCATAATTATTTATTTATGATAAGTGAGATTTTTGTCGAGATAACGTCCATTTTGCATTTTTGTGCCTTTTTATAGCTCGGTTGTTTTAAAAGTTTCGCTATTAAAACGAGACTATGAAAAAATGTTAAACAAAATGGCGCATGCTTATTAAAATTATTAGGACATAGAATAATATAAAAAATGCGTTCCTCAGAATGTGGTAAAAATTAATGGAGGCCTAATTTATCTCTCTGCTTAATATTGCAATGTGCAATCGATTAAGCAGTTTTATATTGAAACATGAAGTCATAAACATACATACACACTGTAATCTGTATCTACTCGTGTAGATATTCAGATATACAAAGTCCCATTACCAATACACTTTTTAAATAATCCTTAAAACTGATAAAAACTGTATATTCCATAATTCAAATATCAAACAGAATTGTTGTTTAACTTCCACTTTCAAATAAGCTTTGGCATCAAAAATATTGAAGTAATAATAAATATTCAGTTCTATATTTGGAGCAACTTGGGGCGGGTAGTTTTGAATAATGCATCCCGTCAGTACGGAGTCGCTGTAAGTTATCTTCTACTTTATATTTAATAACTTAGGTTCAAGCTTAAAGTGATATAACTTAGACGCTTGGAAATTTTCCCATCTTAGAGGAGAAGTTTTATATTGCTCTATTTACTAACGCCCTAATATTATAATGTGTGGGAATATTGAAAATGTTTATCGTAATTTGTCTGTTCTGATGTGAGCAGGAATCTATGATATATAAAAAAGCTAGATACGTTACCCGCTCTCTATTTTGGCAAGAAAAAACTCAGCTAAGTGCCCGAGTTTCACGCACCATTCAGCGTCGTGGCTGGACGTTCTTTTTATATTTTAATCGGCAGTTGATATTACGAAGTACATGAGTGAGAGATGTATTATGTCTCGTGCGTGAGAGTGAAAGAGAGAACAACTGTATTGGTGATAAATGATAATGCGTTAGTAAGTAGGTATGTATTAATTACGCTGTTTTTTAGTGCAATGATGTTGGCGTATGCCGCGTCTACTAGAATATATTTTTTTTTCATCACTCATTGTGGACCATTTTCACTACTAGCTAAAATATTCGACTGACTTCTAAAAATGAGGTCCGGTCAAATGATCTGACGATTTAATCAAATACTACGAAACCAATACATTATTTACATAGTGTCTTACGTTCCTATGATCTTCTTCTTCTTCCTTTGCCTTATCCCTTTATTTGGGGTCGGCTCTCCTCGTTCTCATGCGCCAGGATGGTCTATCCTGGGTTGTTTGTTTATTCAATTGGGCTCTCTCCAAGTCTTTTGATATAGTAGACCATCAAGTGGCGGGGGGACGTCCCAGACCCCTTCTTCTATTTGGCAAGTTTAGTGCCCTCCTTACTACGTGGTTTTCTTCACGCCGCATCCTATGAACATGACTGGTTAAAGAATAATGTAAAATATGACGAACAACTCTCAACTCAATGATTGTAATGAACCCCCTGGTAGTGTGATATTCCCAAAATTTCCATTACCCCTTTTACTTACACGGTTGTTCATTCATTAATTATTCAGAGACACAAACAACAATTCACAAAGTGACATAGAAAGCGACTAGAACTCACTAATTGCCCCAGGGCGAATGTCACTTGCCCTGAAATATTTCAAGTCGCAGACGTTTATTACGAACAAATGTTACGGCTTTGGAATTATTTAGAAATGAAATATTCCCAGGGTGGAGCTCATTTGTGTGATGTTAGAGCAGGATTTTTGTCGTAATTGACAGACTGAAACGGCCCAAGTAATTGGTAGAGGGAATCATGTCAGATCACAATATAATATACGTATATTATGTGAAAATTATGTAATTAGTAGAGGGAATCATGTCAGATCATAATACATAAGAGATACAGAAAATATTGGGTATAGAAATAATAAGGACTACATTTTTCATAATTTTTAATATCCTAGCTCTAAATGGAAACAAATAATTAATACTAATTAATATAGTCGAAATATTTAAATAGTGACCCGGAATACGAATTGGGTCCTAGACCTTGCATTTTATTGCGAACATAACTTGAGGTCAAACAAATATCTGCATAAAAGCACTGATCAATTATAAGTCGATGAATTCAAATTAATTTGTTGTCCGCATTTGTTTATCATTAGCTTACAATTCTAAACAGAGATTCTATTTCATGACCTGAAAAAATATTATAAAAATAACAAGAAGATCCGTCAATTAAAATAATTTACAATCTAGCAAAATTTAATAAAAAGCTTCCTTGCAAAGAGATATTTTTTCCCAAAACTAAGTTCAAATAAGTTCTTAGAAAGAATTAATGTCCATTTCATTTTTACCTATCCTTACCCTGTAATATTTTCCCAATATCCTTTACCTCTCCTAACCTCCTCCTCCTTTCCCCAGGTACATCTGCAAGCTCCAAACGAAGTAACCTAGCCCTATCCAAATCGTCAAACAGATTACTAAGAATGCGCAGTAAATCTGCCACCAATAGAGAACACGAGAAATCTAGCCATAGCCTCTGGCGTAGAAGCAAAAGTAAATCGAAACTAGATGACCAAGCCTCAACTTCCCATATTGCTATAAAAGATAATCGTGACGATAAAAAAGGTTACGAAGCATATGAAGAAAGAGTAAGAAATACTGCTTTAGCCAACGAAGAGTTTAATAATATTCCAAATACGATAAGATTTTCTGAAGATGATTTAACGAAACCAAACTTAGCAACTGCTAAGCCCTGTGTCTGTGATAATGAAAGAGCGGCCAGGGAAAGTGGTACAAGATGGGATAATTTATTGATTGTATTAGTGTGTGCTGTTATTATAGTGTATGTGCTGTCGTCGCCTCTTTCATTCCTGTTCAGACGGGATAGATAAGTGTAATATATGGTTTTTGTTTGGTTTTTTGTTTATTTTTTATGTAGTTTGTTTTGGATACCGTTACGTATGATAGTTTCAGAAATGACCAGCTTAAAGTTACATATTTTAATCAAGGTACAACGAAATGGGGAAACATTATAGGAACACAAGAAAAATCTGTATAAAATTGGATATAAGACTAGTGCAATTTCCTTTTGATAGCATTTTTTTAAAGGGTTATATACTGCTTAGTTGCAACAGTCATACATCAAAATTCTGGCTTCGATCCCTTTAGAGTCATAAAATGAATCTTACTAAAAGCTCAAACTAAAAGGTATTTATCGAGCTTCTATTCTCAAAAGGCCAGGTAGACCTTGGAGTTTTCTATTTGTATATAATGATTTTTCCTTGGAACTAGTTAGGTAATACCTACTTACGTAACACATAGTACTCGGATATAAAGTCTAATGGATATTTTAAGTGAAACGTCGGAAATGGCTTGATCGATTACATTTTCCATGCATTAAGGCATTTTAGCGAAAATTACTTGAAACAATAAAGACATTTAGATATTAAAGATTTTAACGGATTTTAAAAGCGATTTTTTGGATGGATATTTTAAAATAATCTAAACTAATATTATAAAGCTGAAGAGTTTGATTGAACGCGCTAATCTCGGGAACTACAGGTCCGATTTGAAAGATTTTTTCGGTGTTAGATCGCCCATTTATCGAGGAAGGCTATAGGATATATATCATCTCGCTAAGACCAACAGTAAAACCGCGGAGCACAGCTAGTAATGTATATTGCGTTTAAAATCCGTTAAAATCTTTAATTTCTAAACGTATAATACTCGCGTAAAATCAAACAATAAAATACTACAATAAAGACAAGTGCCAATACCATCTCGACAATTCAGTATTAGATCTTCAACAATCTTTAGAAGTTCGATAAATACCCTTGTCATAAATAAACAATGGAAAGTCAGGTGTCCATAAATAGATTGTCCGTACTGCGTGGGTGTTTCAGTAGTGTCCGCCCACGGCAAACGCCGAGCGGAGATAATAAGGGTTACTATTTACAAGCTTTTCAGGTTTTAACGCCGAGCGGAAATAATAAGGGTTCGAATTACTATTTACAAGCTTTTCAGGTTTTGGAAAGATGCTGTGGAATATGGTGGATGGGATGGGGAGTAATATCCCTTGAATTTTTTATGGTAAGATATGGTAGGATAGGTAGTGTCGGATGAATATTGGGAATTTGTTGTGTCAATATGGAAATGCGGATATAAAAATATATTAAGGGAGTTAAATTGATAATTTATTTATTGAATCACTAGAAAATTGTGATTTTGAAGAAGATCGAATGCTTATGAGTATTTGGGTGTAATATGAAAATGTATGGATTCTATAAATCGCACTTATATTAATTTAAAAAATAAAAATAGAAACTTACCATTGAAAATTTTCAAGAAAGAAAAATAACGAGGGCTTAGATGAGACCTTACGCAAACGAGCAGGGTCATCTTATGTAAGTCTTCACCGTTGTCTACGCTTGAAGGCTTTATGGAAAACATTTTCGGCCCTTTATTTACATATAGGCTAGTCTTAAAGGCCGTAGTTATTTGGACAGACCTCAAATAAAAAATTATTAAAACGCATAAATTCAAGTCGGGAAATTTTCGGCTCTGACTTCTAAGGAATTCATAAACCGGCTGTTCACTAATTTTAAATTACTTTTAGCTGTGAACATGTATTAACAAAAATACCCACGTTTACATAATAAACAGTATAAAAACAAAAGCAGTCTACCAGCTTTTTACATAACGACTTGGAAGGATCTTGCTCAAGTGCTGCAGTGGCCTTGAACTTAACCTATAAAGATAGGGTTGGCAAAAATGGTCTTCATTGTATTATGAACAATTATTTGAAAACGATTGTCAATTTTTTATTAAAGCATTATAATATTTTATGTTAAAGTGTGGACAACCGAGCAGCTTGGTCCCTTGGTGATTTTTTTTTACTCATACTACGTTTCTGTAATATTACGGTGTGGACGAATTATTTATACTTTGACGGTTAATCATGGGTAAACCACAGCACCAATTTCGATAATAGCTTGATGCTCCGAGTCAGATATAGACTTTTTTCAAAAATCAACCCCAAAAGTTATGAAATAAGAGTTGTTAGGTTTTGTCAACAACTAGCTTTTAATAATTTTTAAAAGTTAGATTTGGCAACCCTACACGTGCGTAGATATTTAAAACTCAGTGCTAAGCTCGACAAATAAATGCTCGGAACTCGAAATGAGTTTTAGTTCAACACCGCAGATGTTTAATGCAAAAAGTTTTAACCCTGTTTTATCCTTATGATTGGAGGTATAAATAGATTTTCTGAACAGATTGAAGATCTGAAGATAAATCTGAGTTTTGATTAATGTTTTTGTTAGGAAGTTGTGGATTATCAGTTCTTCTGATACTTTTTATCAATACTTATATTCTATAGCTGAAGAGTTTGTTTGTTTGAACGCGCTAATCTCAGGAAGGCTATAGGCTATATAATATTACCACGCTAAGACCAACAGGAGTGGAGCAATGCGGGTAAAACCGCGGGGCACAGCTAGTTATTTATAAATAAACTGATAAGCAATTTTAACAGATGAGAGATTCTGTATGTTTTGGTACAGTTTTAATTGGAAATAGCTTATAGAATCGATAGATCTGATCAAAATTAGTAAATATTTAAACATTCTGTTTATTTTGAAAGCTGTATTTTCGCAAGTTTTGTTATGCTTGATGAAGAATTATAATTAAAGACAAGAGTTAAGGTCATTGACTTAATCAATTAATTAAATAGGTATTTATATAACTTCAATAGCATTTTTTTTACCTGATCATTTTCGCAATTTAATTGATTCGGTTGCTTTTTATGGCATTATAATTTTGGGTCAGGTTTTGATACTGCTGTATTTATTTTTAGATATTGATTCAGGATTTGTACTCGTGTTTTCTTTTTTTATTTCATCTGGTGACTTTAGTTTGTTGAACTTACTGAACAATTTATTCTACTTTTTTAGAGAAAGTTAGGATCTAGGTATATGACTTGATTATGCACAACATTCGGTGTAGATTTAAAAATCTTCATTTATACGTAAGTTATAAAGTCTCTAAATAAAACTGGGTCAATAGGCATTTAAAAAGGGAAAATTCAGAATTTACAAGACCTAAAAACACAATTGGGTTCCCGAAAATTGAAACTTATGAGGTATCGATTTGAGAAGTCCCAGAAAGGACGTATCAAGGTCTTTTGGAACATTAGGCAAGTAGGACAGGGCAATTAGGGTAACGGGGATTTATTTTACTTACTCTTTTAACTTTTTTATTTATTGCAGCCCTTTGTGTAATCCGTTATTGTGTAACTGTAAATTGTGACCTATTTCAACGACTTTAGTTTTAGTATCGGACCATATGATCATATAAGTAACATAGCCCTTATGATGTGTCAAAATCCGTATTCCAAGCATCCAAATTCGTTCAGCTCGTGAAAATGGGACAAACAACGGGACGGATACAGTTATTTTTGCGTTTATACTTCTTCAGCCTGCGGCTTCGCTTGTGTGGTAATCGCATACAACATTATTTATAGGTATTAAATCTTCAGTTTTAATGTTATCAAATATAGAAGAGTTTTTACGGTAAAACAATATTACATCTATCCTCGAACAAACTTCAGGGTATTACAAACTTTGTTTAAAATTGTAACACCCTGTTTAGCTAATTTGAATATTAGATGATCTTCTTGTAGCTTATTTAAATATTAGATCTTCCTACGAATTATGTTATTAATAGACCAATTGAGCTGATCTTCTTACTAAATGATATTTGTATGTTTATAAAAATTTGCTGATCTTCACACTTAGTTATAATGTATAAATATATATATTTATAGACCAATACACCCTGGACAGCGAATACATCAAGAGGTACTTGGGAGAGCTCACACCGATCCAGGAGTCACGGCTCTTGCAGCTGAGAAAGTGGATCGCAGATCTACAGAAAGGAAAGGTAGTTTGAATTTGATATTTAGTTTTATAGCATTTAAATGCTTTATAAATAACTCGCGTCTTTCGCCAGTGGAAGACGTTCGGATCCCACCTCATGATCGTTTTTTTCTATTCCTTAAAAAATAATAAGACTTTCTATTTTAAAAACCTGTAAAATTATATAGATTTTAGGAATAATTATTTTTGAACAAAAAACTAAACCATCTTCAAATGGTTAGTACTGGACCTTTAAATATATGTAACTGAAAGCTATAAAAAAAATAAAAGAATCATCAAAATCGGTTCCCAGTCCAAAGTTCTGAAAACATGAAAAGACTTCAGAAATTCCTCCTTTATTGAAGTCGGCTGAAAAGTAATTTATTATCACTATTTATTTCAATATCATTATTAATTTCAATAGATTTTTTATAAAACCCGTTTAATTCCTTAAACTTTAGGAACAAAGAATTTATAATAATTAATTTGAATTTTTATAAAATTTCCCCAAAGTAAACTAAGGTCAGGGCTGACGTCACGTCTCTTCTCCAGATCAATTTGTTTATTCTGAAAATGTATACAAAGCCGACGCTTTTGTGTAAGGCTTACTGTTGAACATTTTCTGCTGTTTGAACATTTTCCCAGACTGTTTTGATATTATTTTTATCTGAAACTTTATTGTTTGTATCAAATGTTAATGTAAGATCAAAGATGGAAAAATACCATATATTATGACGTTGATAAAAAAGAAGAGATATAAAATAAGATATTTAAGAATTTAAACATATCTTAAACATTCTAATTAAAAAGATATGTTTTTAAAAAACTAAAGAACACACTTTATTGGAGTGAACACTTGATATTATTGTATTGTCACCGATCCTTGATAAATTTACGAAGTTTGAATTATATCTGTCCCTATAAATTCGGTCAAAATCGAGTCTAAAGGAGTCGAGTAATCGTATGTAAATACAAACACATGTCGTTCTCTAATTTTATCTTCTTTCTGTATCTCTATGTCTTCTGTTTACAATAAAGTATAAAATAAACAAAACATACTATTGAAGCTAATAATATGTAAGTGAACTTAGCAGATCATTTTTAGCAGATCAAAAAAAAATGTGAGTTCTTATCGCGTGCAGTTGAGTTCTACAGTTCCTGATACTTTTTTGAAATAGTTCTG
The DNA here is from genome assembly GCF_061535455.1 of Colias philodice. NCBI lineage: Eukaryota > Metazoa > Arthropoda > Insecta > Lepidoptera > Pieridae > Colias > Colias philodice. Next base: position 11,094,065 of record NC_143098.1, on the reverse strand, counting down.
GCGTTTTAACCCTTAAAAAACGACATTTGAAAAAATGATCTGCCAACTTCCCGTAGCAGATCATTTTTAGCAGATCAAAAAAAAATGTGAGTTCTTATCGCGAGCAGTTGCGTTCTACAGTTCCTGATACTTTTTAGAAATACTCGCGTAAAATGAAACACTAGAAAATTTATTTATGTCATATTTCATCACGCCGTAGCACCATGCCGTAGCAGCATGCCGTAGCAGCATGCCGTAGCATCATGCCGTAGCATCACGCCGTAGTATCATGCCGTAGCATCATGCCGTAGCATCATTCCGTAGCATCATTCCGTAGCATCATGCCGTAGCATCATGCCGTAGCATCACGCCGTAGCATTACGCCGTAGCATCATGCCGTAGCATCACGCCGTAGCATCATGCCGTAGCATCACATCGTAGCATCACACCGTAGCATCACGCCGTAGCATCACAGCGTAGCATCACAGCGTAGCATCACGTCGTAGCATTACGTCGTAGCATTACGTCGTAGCATTACGTCTTAGCATCACGTTAAGCCGGGTCCAGGTCGGGTTTTTTCAAATGTCGTTTGTTAAGGTAAAAACGCCAGAACTATTTCTAAAAAGTATCAGGAACTGTAGAACTCAACTGCACGCGATAAGAACTCACATTTTTTTTTTGATCTGCTAAAAATGATCTGCTAAGTTCACTAACATGCTAATAATCTGTTTTCCATAACACAAGCGAAAGTTTAGTATGGGATCAGATCGTGTCGTGTGTGAAAATTGTCCTGAAATATTTATTTAATATTTAATAAAAGTGTATTCTGTCACCCCAAAGGTGCCAAGTGACACGACACTCCTCCGATTCCTTCGCGCGAGGGACTTTAACGTAGAGAAAGCGCGGGAGATGCTCTCGCAGTCACTCCTCTGGCGCAAGAAGCACCAGGTGGACAGGATCCTGTCGGAGTATGAGACTCCAGACGTGGTGAAGCAGTACTTCCCGGGGGGCTGGCATCATCATGATAAAGGCGGGTTCTTTTGGAGGTTTATTAATATTTGTGTATTGGTCCTTCGAGTTTCGATTGTTTTCTTATGAAAAGTATTATAATAAATATGTAAAAGTACTGATGATTTTTGTTATTTTTGTAGGATATGTTTATTTTGCAGTAGACAACATCACTTCTTCCCTGGCTGCATGAAACCAAAAGCAACTGATATTATACTTACCATAAAAGATTCGACTATTTGCATGCTTGAAAATCTTTCATCAATAGAAAGCTTCATTATTCTTTTTTATTCCGTTATCCTCTCTTCAAACCTGACAACACAAGAGTGAGCGGCTTAAACCAAGTAATCATAAGTTAAAAAATAATCATTTTTGTTTACAGACGGACGTCCACTGTACATTCTTCGTCTTGGTCAGATGGACGTTAAAGGATTACTCAAATCTATTGGCGAAGATGGCCTACTTAAGTTGGTGAGCATTATTTAGTTATGTTCATAAATCATAAGTTATAACCTTTTTTACTACTGTGTTTAGGTGAAGAAATAAGCACTTTTTCTTAATTTATTTCGCATTTTTACCATAAATTTATAAGTATCTATAATCTTAATTTTAACGTACAGACTTTAGCATTGATTAAGTATGTGTATAATATTGTTATAATATTGCTTGCATTTTAGTCAGTTGACATCTTATCATACTAAAATAATAGGAGTGAAGGCGCAGCCAGCTAGCGTAATCAGGCGTTTAATTAAGAGTCTCCTCTTTATTAAACGGCGCCGTGTAATTAACAGCCTGAATTATATTAAAAGTCAGATTAAGATGGCTGACTGCGACATAGTATAAGATTTATTGTTACAGGAAGATAAGAAAAGATTTTTAGACAGTTGTTATAAATTTTGCAAACCATAAGTCTATTTGTCTTGTTGTTTGAAAAAAAAAACACCATTACTTAGAATTCGTTTCATCGTATTTCGACTTTGAAGTCCAAATTTTCATCATTCTCTTTCTAAATTTTTCATTATTTATTGCGTATATTGAAAAATATTGCTTCCTTCTCAAAACTATGTATTCCCACCAGACTCTTCACGTGTGTGAAGAGGGTCTAAAACTGCTGGAAGAAGCGACCCGTTCATCAGAACACGCGGTCCATTCCTGGTGTCTGCTGGTAGACCTGGACGGTCTGAACATGCGGCACCTCTGGAGGCCCGGGGTCAGGGCTCTGCTGAGGATCATACAGATTGTAGAGGCCAATTACCCGGAGACAATGGGCAGGGTGCTGATAGTTAGGGCTCCGAGAGTGTTCCCGATACTGTGGACGATTGTTAGCACTTTTATTGGTGAGTTTTGACAGTCAAATTTAAACATTTATTCAATCAAATAAACTTCGTTTGGAAACACTTGTGAAACGTCAAAATACAAATAATAATAATTAACGTTCTATTCAGAAAGTTTTCACTCTTTTAAAATTTTATCAATGCATGTAACGTTTAAAATAATAATGATATCATAGAACTGAATATTCGTGTACCCCAGCACAAACTTATGTAATTTAAAATATGTATTCCATCCTAACCATCCTTAAAAGTGCTGATAGAATTAAATAGTGTTTCTAAAAAAAGATTTTGCATAAGCTTTAGACAACGTACACAATGTTAAATGTAATAAAATCTGTTATTCCAGATGAGAATACCCGCAGTAAGTTCTTATTCTACGGCGGTAAGGACTACTTGCAGCCGGGTGGGTTGCTCGACTACATCCCGAAAGATCTCATCCCGGATTTCCTCGGGGGACCGTGCAAGGTACTACATATATTTGGTCCTGTTCTATATATTGTGTTTATTAATGATATTGAATTTTAATTTGAAGTATTTGTATATAAATTAGAATTGTTTTATTAATTGCTATTGCTCTTAGTTTTTTATTGAGTTTACTAGATTTAGAAAACCTGATTTATATCTCTTGATTTATTAACTTTTTATTACTTGTTATGTTGTGTTTGTAAGTAATTAATTGTCAAAATAAACGATTTTATTTGCTGCGACAGTCGGATATAATAGAAACGTCGTTGTTCGTCCCGCATCAATATTACCAATTTGTATGAAACGTGAGATCTAAACAAATATCAATGCAATCGTGACGTCATATGTTTTGTCAGTAGGATATGGTACACTTTGTAACGCGATTTATATATTTGTGGTGTGTTTAATGTCTTCAATATACGCAAATTTATTATTCACCTGTTTAGTTCTTATTTATTTATTCTGGATATTACTTTTTTTAATATTGACAAAACTCTTTTTTGTATAGCTATCACTATTCTCGATTGTGTTGTCTTTGTCAATAAAGATTTTTTTCGTATTATTTGATCTTAAATAATATTGCACGCTTTAAACACTGTAAATATGTTTATAATGTGGACATTTATGCTTCCGTCACCTGAATTAGTGTTACACGCAATTTTTTCCACTCTGAGTCAAAAATATATCTAATGTGCAAATGTGTCAATATAATGTATGGAAATCTTGACTCTTGGAAATAAAGAATTAATATTAAGTATGTACTATTTTGTTTTATCAGTTATATTTTACATGATGAGGTTATAACCAAAATTATAGATAGTGGTTTTTTTTATTAGTTTACTTGTCATTAATATTGCATTCAGCTTTTATTAACTTTATTGGGAAAGCTAACTTATCAGACTCCTAACATCTTTTGCAATTAACTTATCTTAGTTCTGTTAACTTATTATTATTGCAGTTTAATTTCGAGTTTACCTTATCTTGTTATTATAAAATGAATCTTCCACAGAGTTTTGTGCACGAAGGTGGTCTAGTGCCAAAGAGCCTCTACGTGAGCGGCGCGTTCACGGAGCGAGATGGCGATCCGCTCAGCGAAGATAGTATCTATAGATCGGTTAGCTTGGGGAAGGGGCAGGTGAGGATATATTAATAATATTATAAAATAATATTAATTGTAAAAAAGAGTGTTTGTGCCGAGAACACGTGTCAAAAGTGAAACTTTTTTGGCAATATTCAAACAAAAATCGTCCCCTTACTCCATGCTGACGCTATTGCCATAACGTGACCATGAAATTTTACTCTCAACGCGCATAAAGAAGTTTCACTTTAATTTAGGTTTTTCAAGATCAGTGTTGCTTTTTATTTTTTTTCACGATTATCGCAGTCTTTTATTGAGACGAGTTAAATGATATTTTAAACTTAATCTTTGAATTAAAATAATTTCAAAAACAAGTTTCTTCATACAATCTTAAGTCTTAACTATCTAACTGTTGTTTGCATCAAAATTATTTATGCATGTTGATTATATTATAGTCAGGAAGTGACTTAAATGTTGCGAAGCGAAATATTATACAAAGTTTTCTTGCTTCCCTAAAGAAACTTTCTAGTCCCACCATTTCATCACCTTTACTTTTACTCTTTTAATATTTTATGTCGTTTAATATCCAATAAAATCCTCAGGTCCACGAAGTGATTGTAATCAACCGCGATCCCCAGTCGGTTCTGACGTGGGACTTCGACGTGCTGCGACACGACATATCGTTCGCCGTGTTCCGCACGCAACACGAGATCGACGTGCCCGACACCACTGATCATGCTGCCGGTGAGATTATAGTTAATAAATAATAATATTTCAGGGCAATTTTCACACACGGCACGATCTGATCCCATACTAAGCTTTCGCTTGTGTTAGATAAACATGTACATTGTACATATGTAATTTTAAATAAATACTTATATAGATAATTAACACCCAGACACAGAGCTAATATCTATGTTCATCACTCATATATTTGCCCCGGGTGAAAATCGAACCTACGACCTCTGACTTGCAAGGCAGGGCCACTACAAGCCAGGTCAGTCAAAAATATGAAATATGCTACTAAAAACTGAGATGTAACCTATTCTATCATTCAAGTTAGATTAAACTGCAACCGGGGAGCAAATCAAATTATAAATCGGTTCAATAGTTTTGGAGTCCACCGCGAACAAACAAAGTGACACAATAAGTTTTTATATATGTATAAAGATTAATGTTATTATAGCGGTGTGCGTACTTAGTTAAAGTTATATTTCTTACTAATGTAGGTACACGACAAAATATTTTTTTGCTTGCGTTGGTCTTTTAAAGCTATACGTTATTCTATATTTATTTAATAGGTACATATTATGTATTTTTGTATTACAGCGGTGTGCGTAGGCGGTTCAGCCGTAGAAGAAGGTCGCTCAGTGCTAGCGGCGCGTGAGTGGCGTGAGGGGGAACATTACCATCGTGCGGAGCCCACGCTCGTGTGTCATGATGGGGAGAGCATACAGGTGAGCGAGCGTGAGCGTGAGCGTGAGCGTGAGTGTGAGTACGAGCGTCAGCGTGAGTACGAGTGTAAAGCCTTGAATCCACTTGAGCATGCTCAGGCGAATGAGCGGCTCATTTGGCCGAGCCGCTCAAGTGGAGACGCCTGAGCACGCGCGGCCCGAGCATGCTCAGGCGTCTCCACTTGAGCGGCTCGGCCAAATGAGCCGCTCATTCGCCTGAGCATGCTCAAGTGGATTCAAGGCTTAAGCGCGAGCGTCAGTGTGAGCACGAGCGTGTGAGTCAGCGTGAGCACGAGCGTGAGCGTGAACATAAACATAAGCGCGAAGACGAACACGAGCACGGGCGCAAGCGTATACTCAGTACTCACACTTCACGCATATAGTGGGATTCACACTCATACTCACATTATATGCTTAAATTTGCCAGTGATGATGATTAAAATAGGAAATTTGACGATGGTGATTGTCATATGATTTGATAATAATTATAATGGACATAATACGCATTGGTTGCACGCATAAAAATGTTGGTTGCGCAGTTATACTTGTAACTAAATATTTATTTATTTATTTATTTATATACTCTTTATTGCACACACAAAGTGTTATTTCTATTATATTGTGATATTTCTTACAGTTTACTGTTGGTTAATGAGGAAAATAAAATAACACTACTATTGTCCCCAGGGCTCGCACGTGATGTCCCACACGGGCAGCTACATCCTGCAATGGCGCTGCGAAGCCCCGGACGCCCCGCACCGCGCTGCACAGTTGATGTATTTTCATGAAACACTCGCTAGCTTGACTTATAAGTGAGTGTTACTTTTGTTTTAATTGATTATAAAAAATAAAAATAAATTCCGAAAATAAGGTTTGGAAAACTAGCATTGAGATAATATTACTACGTATGCAGGAGACACCACGAACAAAATCTGTGCGCCATTTTTTTGCTCTAACTAAGTTTTAAAAATTATTATCTAGTTAAGTACTTACCGATGAAAAGTTATGTTAGTCACTTTTTCGTATTATTTGTGCAATATCGTAACACACAAGAAGGCATATTTGATGCGTATCACTTTAAAACAAATAAAAAATGAGCGTGCAGTTAAGCCATATGGCTTATGTTGAGCGGAATATAAGTGATGTAGGCGGTGTCGTCTCCATATGTATATCTCAATGGGTAATAGTTTTTTTTTTTTTTCAAGTATAGGTGTTTAGATGAATAGAAATTCTGTTAATTGGGAATTAGAATTGAAATACGTATGAATGTTTTAAAAAATACATTTATTCTAATGTTAATTAATATTATGTAAAGTGTTCAAAGCTTTTAATGTTAATTTAAATTCTAAATTTTGAAATTGGATACGTTTTAGCGAATTTAGAAAATTTTTGGTTAAATTTTTATTACGCAGATTTGCCAAAAAATTTTCTTTCTTTGATACATATTTCTTGATAACCTGTAACTTAAAACCAACACCAAAAGATGGGTAATCTTCCAAACTAGTGTTACGCAAAAGTTAGAACGTTGCTTATTTATCTTCATGATATCATCCTACCTTAATTTGTCTTACTTGTATATCTAGCGTATTTACTCAACTTGTTTTTTTATTTGTTTTTACTAGGCCACTCACAAATTAGCAGTAAGAATAGTTAAGATGGTAACAATGTCTAGGCAGGGGGCGTCGAAGGTTCCGATATAGAATAAAATCAAATGCTGAGGTAATAACGTGAGTGGCCTATCTAAAAATCTCTGATTATGTTTTAATTTTATACCCACCTCCTTAATAATATAACCAAGTGAGGTTATTAATTCCTCTGTGTTCTTATAGTTTCATTTTTCATAATAACTGATTTGAATGTTACCCTTTTATAATTTTACTGTTTATTAATTTAACAAGTCGTTTACTAATCAATATTAAATTAACTGGTTCTAAATTTAATTAAGCTAAGTTTTTAACAGATATTCTATTTAACTGACATACGTTCTGGGAAATAATAGATACTATGATTACTTACCTGATCTGAATTTCACTGATTAAAACTATTAGTTAGTATCGTTTGCTGATGTAAATTTAACTGTGTTTTTTTACTGACTCAATTTAACTTCTAGCTTGAAATTAACTTACTCTATCTTTAATTTAACTGCTACTAACTTCAAAATCAAACTCAAACATTTATTCATTTAATTAGACTTCTTTTAGAAGCACTTTCGAATCGTCATTACATATTTTTAACATTTACCACCGATTCGGAAATCAGCTTGAAACTAACTAACCGTTTTATCTTATATTTATTATATCTTTTACTAAAATTAATTATAATTTCCAAGGGGTTCAATGTCAAGCCTCCAATCAGGGACGAGCGGTTTTTCCTGTCTCAGCAACAAGTCGGTCGGCTCGTGCCCGTCGCGGTGATGCGAACTGCCCGCGCCCGCCACGCGCTGAATGCGAAGCGAAGCGAAGGCGTGGCGAAGCGAAGGCGTGGCGATAACGTGGCGTTGTGAAATGCGAAGATTGGTTTAGTGTTGGGGTGGAAGGGAAGCGGGATGTTAGATTGTGATAGAAGAATCGTTGTAAAGTGACACGTATACTCTTATACAAATAAGTGTTTGAGAATTCAGATAAACATATACTATGTACGAAGGATAAATTAATTCAGTGTTAAATGTGTTATGGAATTAGATTGGTGGATTTAAAAAAGTTTAAAATTATGAATTAAATGTGATTGTAGTGTTGTATATGTTATGACACTAGATGTCAGTGTAATAGGAAATTTTGATCTTGATAAATGTCGTAAATCTGGTAACTTTGATGTTTGACATGTATGGTAACAGATATGTAAAGAGGTTGTTCAGAATGGCATAATTAGAATAATAATAAACATCTATAACAACTTTTAAATCACTCTTAAGCTTGTTACTTAAGTGATTTTGCTATGGAATAATTTTTTATGAAATAAAAATTTCTATGATTTTCGCAGATTAGAAATGTTTTCTATCACAATTAAAGTTACATTATACAGAAAATCTATAAAAGAAACAATGTAATTGTAAATAACATATTACATTTCAATATAAAACATGACCATGCATTGAAAGCGCCTACCATACCTATGTTTCGAAAACAAAATGATTCGTACATTTAAGTGTATATTTATAAAAAAAGTAGTAAATCTATATCTTGTGTGAGTATTTGAAACTGTCCCGTAGCCCTTCGCCACGTATGTGACAACGAAAATGGCGGTCTTTTCAACTGTCATGTTGACGTTTGACAGCTGTCATTGTCAAATGTCAAGAAAATTATCAACGTAGTTTGTATTGTAGCGTTATGTTATCGAATATAATAACTACGTAAGTATAAAAATAACTGTTTTGTGATGATGAAAAAATAATAAATAGCAACCAAGTGAGATTATGGATGTATCGTGGAAAATAACAGTGATTTTTCACAGCTATTTTTATCAAGTAGAAAAATGCGTTACATGCCGTGTGACATAGTCCAGTTTGGAATTGAAGTTTTATCGCTTAGATAAAATATATTTATGACCTAGATCGGTTTGTATTTTCAACTGTAACACATAGTAATAGAATATATTTTTGATTAAATAGCCAAGTGTTGGAAATAAGTAATAAATAACTAATAACGTAATTATTGCACGCATTCAACTTGTAAATAATATTTTTAAAACTTGGTAATGTTTTAATGTTTTGCTGTAGGTTCGGAGTGTAGTTTTTGTTTCGTATTTTAGTGTGAAGTCCTGTTAGATTATAGTATTTAGCCATTTACGTATTTATCTATCTTTCACTAATGAGTTATTGATAATTTTTCAGTTTTTAAAATGTCATAAAATTGCAAAATATAAATAAATTATCATTGATAATGGTATAAATTCTTAACTCATTAGTTGATAGAACTTAACTATAAGTAAACCTATTTTCTTATAATATTTCTAGCTCACAAAAGTCAATTTTCTCAAAACTATGTGATTTACGTAAGAAAGAAGATTCTCGTATTTGTGAATCAATTTTGGCATTGCGAGACAAGGATGGTGATAGGAAAATTGTATATTGTGTCTCTGTCTATCAAAAATGTAATTAAATTGATAAAATATGAGAAGATAATGTAGTAGTAGCAAAAAATTCGATTTATCAAATAATTTGTTTTGTAATCTCACGTCATATTTGTGATTCAAATATAACATACTAGCTTTCCACCCGCGGCATCGCCCGCGGAGTCAAAGAAAAACCCGCATAATTCCCGTTCCCGTGGGATTTCCGGGATAAAACCTATCCTATGTCCCTTCTCGGGTATCAAAATATCTCTATACCAAATTTCATGCAAATTGGTTCAGTAGTTAGGGCGTGATTGAGTAACAGACAGACAGACAGAGTTACTTTCACATTTATAATATTAGTATGGATTATTTGTTTTACATGATAAAATATGACGTTTTGTAAACTTAAAATATTAATCAAATAAAAAGTACATATTTTTAGTAGCATCGTATGACATTATATTTTTATCAATTTTTTTAATTAAATTACGTTAAAACCTATATCAAAATTACTAATTGATTTTTTTGCTACTACAATATTATCAAATGATGAGGACGTAAGAAAAGTATCTCAAATTGAGGATGTACAAAAATGGATTAAAATGCATATTTTTCCAATAGAACGCTTGTAAAATATTAAATAATGTTAAATTTATCATGTTGAATAATTAGGGCACAGACCATTTAGACGTATAATAATAAAAATTATAGTAAAATACATAAAAAATATTAATTAGTTTGAATATAGATGAGTTATATTACGTAGAAGTTACGTCGTGCCAAGGAACGTATAAAATGAACCTACACCTTACTTTATTTTACCTAAATATAAAGAAATAAATATTTTAATAGCCAAATTACGAAATCTGTAATTTCTTTCTTTTTATCTATGGTCAATATTAATCTATTATGTTCAAATATGGGCGGGAAACGCGTGATTCCCATTGGCTGATTCTTTATAAGACAACATGGCTACCACAATGTTATTACATTGTATTAATTATTATTGTCTTAATCGAAAACTATCTCCTTGAATAAACTGCTTAAAAAACTTCAATGATGACCATAAACTGACTGTAAAATAGAATATTTATAACATAAATCTGTAACTATTGCAATTCCTCCTATTTTTCACATGACTGTCTTACATTGTTAGTATAATTAATCAGTAAATAGGAAAGTAACAATAATTTAATATTAATATTGTTATATCAAGCCAACTATATCGTTATATTGTAAGTATAGATGTTATACATGTGTGTATGTGTTTTAAATAATAAAAAAATGTTGTGTGGTTTTATGAAACCACGGTAAAAGTGAAACTGTTCGAACGGTTCCGAACACTGCTTTGTGTAGCGCATGTCGCGTGACGGTCGGCTGCCGAGTAGGTATACCTACTCGGCAGCCGCGATACACGCGACATGCGCTACACAGACCAAAAAGTTTGAGACGATGTAATAAAAGTTTCACTTTAAAAACTGAAATATCTGCTTCAAGATTGCCATATAAAAAATAGATTCTTGCAAATGGCTACATTTTACAGTAATAGAATCGCTCAGTAGGTACTTATAAATAAGGAATTATAAATAATTTAGAATAAAAATAACATTTTATTGATAAGATTAAATGAACAATACTGCTTGCACTCTCAAACCTTGCAACATCGGTAGCTTTAATTATCTATATGTAAAAACAATTAATAGCTAAATATAAAAAATACACAAAACATGCAAATTATTTTTTTACATAGTGCATTTGGTGCGTAAAACAATAATGTTTGGAATTGTTTTGCTTGCATATGCGATACTTATTTTGACATGACACGCTAAGTTTTAGAAAAAACTCCTTATCAATATTTATAATACTTAAATCAGATTTGTATTTTTATCACATTTAAATAAAGCAAAATTATAATAAATACTATGATTGTTCTAAAATCTATGGTTGGAAGATTTAAAAAAAATGATGGGAGTAAATTTACGTTATCTATGGCTGTATCGTGTGTCAAAAAAGGCGGGAACTTGTAATATGTTGTGTGTGTAAGTATATTTAGCTAAATAAATGCGAATCCTCTTAAAATATTGTCGGAAAAGTTGTGAAAAATGTGCAATTCGATATCAGACTTGCAGAAGTAATGAAATTGTTATTTATTTTAGGAAATTATTATGATAGTGGAATTTATTGTCTATTAAATAAAATCTATTAACTGGTTGTTTTATTTGCTTTATACCTTATTACAAAAGATTTACTTTATGTCTGTCTTGCCTAAAAAACATGAAAACCCTAACATTATTAGCTATCCAGGTACCTAAATTAAACCTTGGGTACATATTTGATATTAATTAATTAATAACAATAATTATTTATTTAAGTGAACCATCAAGAACGATTGTTCTCATACAAACACAAAAAGGCAGTTGTACGTCTTAGATTACAAAATAAAATACAGATGGAGCATGACAACCGCCCGTCGCCCTTGTCAAAGAAAATACGAAATCAAAAGCAAATACGTCGCTGCACTAGTGCTATAGCGCATATAGTGTCATGCAATACGTCAAAAAGGGTTTGCAATTTTTTGCTTGTGATAATAAAACGCTGTAAAATTTGTTCCCGAAAACAAAGAAAAAGATAAAACATCGTTTCACAGGTTTTCTATAGATTATTTGGCTGATTTATTTCTTTATACGAATAATAATTTTACAGATATGAAGGAATACAAAACTTCAACGTATGTTGCCAGTATTTTGAAAAGGAATTTGCCATTTTTATTGGTAAAACGGTAAAATGGTTAAAAGATCTTCAGGGTAATGCTGTTTTTCGATCGTGAATGTGATTATTTGTATAGTGCACTAAAGGTTCATGATCATTATTAGATTATTAATTTAATAAGCATAATACATTATTTTGTTACTTTTATAAAGCTTAAAAACGTCAGTCGTTTTCGCTAGCGATTTAATTTATGTGAACTCCATGATAGATATGATGAAAATAAAATGTCCCGTATTCCCGACTAAAAACCACCGCTATTCGCATTCATATATTTTGAAAAATAAAAAATAATATAATTATTATATGTAGTTAATACTGAAACTTTTTTTTATGTAATTTATTTAATTAAAAATTGAATACAATTATTTTGTCCATATAAAACTTTAGTAGGCAGGTACTTTATGTATCTAATAAAATAATTTTTACAATATTATAAAAAAAAATATCATAAACCCGAAATTATATTAAAATAAAAATTAAACCTTGACTGCTAATTTATTTATATAGCCTACGTCACTACCGCCACTAACATAATAATTCAGATGATTGCAATGAAACCTCACAACTCAAAATCGGTCCAACGGTTTATACTGCAGGGCGTGTCAAAGAAATATTATACATACATACATAAACTCGAAAAACATAACCCTCTTTTTTCCGTAGTCGGGGAAAAATTTGGGAAATTTTTAAATATCTGGTAACATTGCACGCACACAGAAGCACCGTGTACGTACAGTGCAGCGGCGAAATGACAGCACACATAGCTTTATTGAAAATGACGATAAATCATTCGGTTTAGTTCGGCAACGCTCCATCTGTCTTTTATTTTGTAATCTAAGTTGTACGTATTATTATAACGTGCTTATATTATAATAATATATCGACACGCAAAACGCATAAGTACATCGCATACATGTTCGGGCGGACTGAGCCAATATGGCTTACCTAGTTTTAATTGCTTCACTTTTCTTGCGTAGGTACTGGTACACTTCTCTGTTTCTAGAGGTAATTATTCTAAGAAGATAAGAAACAATAGAGGGTGGTATGCTTTATTGAGTTTTATTGGATGAACTCAGAAATTTCGTAATAGTTATGTAGGTACCTAATACACTAAAAAGAAATAAGAGTGCTAAAATCTGACTGGTTGTGAAATTGTACTAAAGGTAAAAATCAAAATTAAGCCTATTATCACAGTATTACCACAGACTAATAATAATATACTACGTACACAAGTATTACCATATTTCCTACAGTAGTGCGACGAATCATGTACTTGTGCAGAGAAACGGAGGGGAACTGGCGGGGGTCGGGCGACGCGGGCGCGCGCCGGGCCGCGTAATTCGTAAAGCAAACACGCTCAGATTGCTTTACCTATCGCGAAGGGCAGACGCTTCAGAGTTTTTTTGTGTAATAATTTATACTTACGTATTCTATAATGGTGGGCATAAACTGTAGTGTTTATGGATGCAAATCTACATTTAAATCCAAGGACATCAAGTTTCATAGATTTCCTCGCGACGAGAGGTAGGTTTTTCAAATTCTGTTTAGTACCAATTCAAAGATGTTGAAGATGTTTTTGACTATACATATTTTAAGTAGCTATAAGATATATATAAAATATAATATTATTGATGATTTTCAAGAAAACCAATTTGTTTCTCTGTTAATTCAAAGTTTTCACAATAGTTAACATACAAATAGGTAGTTTGTTACTACAACAACTTAAAATATGTAATCTCACATAAACGGAACTACATTTAAAAATATTATTATACTTTATTTATTGAGTTATAAGGTTGCTTCCATTCTGTTTATTTACATTCTCAAAAACATCAATCGCAGTAAAGGCGGTTTGCGACAAAGGCGGCTTGTGTCAAAGGCCTCGGCGATATCATTTAACAACATAATAATATGTACTTTAGGCTAACTTGTAATAAGATCTATTTTACTTTCTTATTAGTCCATTTGACAAAGATATTGGGTTAGATACCTATTGGAATAATTTTATTATCATGTACGTACTTATTAAATCCGCGAATAAAAAAATTTTTAATCGTTTCTCGCATGTTTCTCGCCATTTTTTCTTTCTGCTACGTCAATCCGAGCCACAGATAACATGAACACGCGAAGCGCGCCAAATTTGAATAATGATGAAATGTTATTTCATTACAATATATAATATATGTTACCGGAAATGTATGAAATCAAGGAATAGGCATGACGACAGTATCCATAAATGATCGTATTAGTGTTTTTAAGGGAAAATGTACAATAAATAAATTCAATATAGTGACTTAGAAATCTTAAAACCATTAAGATTAATGAGATTATCAATAAAATAAAACATTGAAATTCTGCAGTTAGCCATTTTGACTAAAACACGCGTGACGTCACGCTTAAGTAAACAACTCGCGTCAGATGTGTTTTGTTGTTATGAATATGTTGAGAATACGCATTTTTATTTATTTTCTATTGTTTCACGTATGCTTTATCGACTCAGAACAGAAATACAATTGCGAATTCACGAATACGTGGTTCGGGGTTCTCCGCACCAACTTTATACAATCATTTCTTATTATTTCTCGCTTGAAATAATTACTAACACATTTTTGAGCATTATTTTTATGTGGATTCATACTGCAATACTGCACACCACTCATAAACTTTGAAATTCGTTTCTATAACACATATTAAATAAAGACTTTTTTAATTTTCTTCGCAATGTGTACGTATGTAATTACGTATGTAATTACGTATTTACCAAAGTTTGACGTCACGCCTACGCCATGACATGCGCTGTTTTGGCACAGTTAATAAATATTTTTTGAAAAATGGCTTTTATCTTCGTTAAATTTAAGTATATTACCGAAATATAGGGTTTTTCTTGTATAGTAAACGTATACACATATTATGGAAGAGGATTTCAAAATCTTTCGTCATGCCTATTGTATATGTTACCGGAAATGTATGAAATCAAGGAATTGTATACAAATCCTAGGAAATGTGTACAATTCCGATACCATTTAGGAAATTTATAAAATATTGTTTAATAAACTATTTAATGCATAGATAATGAGAGAATTCGGCATATTACAAAATGCCGGCCGTTTGTAATACGGCGGATTATACAATCCGACTGTGATATACACACCCCTCGTCCCACGTACCTTCCCATATCTTAGATGTTTTACATTTCCGATTGGGCGATTGATATTTAGGAAATGTATAGATTTCCTAGGCAGTGTGTGTAAAATAATTTATTTCACACATTTCCGTGCGATTTTAGGAATTACATACATTTCCTAGGAATTTTATACAACGACGGATTACATAAATTTCCGTTAACATTATAAAGAAAAAAGTCCACGTGATACCGCATAATACGGTATTTTACGGTTAAACTTATATTTTTAACCCCCGGCCACTTTTCCTTATATTTTTAACTCCTGACTAAAAAGGGGTATTATAAATTTGACCGCTATTCTGCCTGTCTGTGGCATCGTAGCTCTTAAATGGGTGAACCGATTTGGATGCGGTTTTTTAATTGGAAAACTTCTTTTCCAGCGGTGGTTCTTAGACAAGTTTATCAAAATCGGCAATCAATTTTTTTCTATTCTTTGCTCTTTCTCTTTTCGATTGCTCTGGCGGGATCACGAGTGGCCGAGTGGTCAGGCGTTGCCCCGAAATGGCGGAAGACGCGGGTTCGAATCCCACCTCGTGATCAAATATTTTCTATTCTTTAAAATTTTATATGTATGCGTTTGTTTATTGAATTTATAGGTACCTACTTATTTTCCAGGCGCGAATTATGGATAGAAGCTTGTCAAAGACCGGACTTGAAGAGTAAAACAGTTGAACAATTATATCGCAAGTATGTATGTGGTTTACACTTTGAAAGATGGATGTATATGAAAAAAAAACTAAAGAGCACTGCTATTCCCGTAGCAAACTTACCGTCTGCTTCAATACATCCTATGAGTACACAAACTGAGACTGCAAAAATGGAGATTATAAAAGATTTGACAACCAGAGGTGTTCAACAACAGACCGCTTGTGCTTCCGTTAGCGTATCAGTTGTGGCATCCACTAGTGCCCAAGCATCGCAGACTACAAAAATATTGACAGATCAGACTCCAAAGTTAAAGTTGATGGAAGAAGCTAAGTCGACGGACGTCACTTATGAACAGTTCTTACGAGGATGTGACAAGTTCTTATCACCGAATCTAAGTCAAATTGTCAAAGCACAAGTCAATTTAAAACCTCATTCTAGAAATAACAAATCTAAGTAACAGATATTCTAAAATCTAAAGAATTTAAAATGTTTTGTTTAAATATTTATTACTCAAGTCCACATGCGTATAAGTTTTTTTCAAATACTTTATGCTTGCCCAGTAGACGTACTTTGGCGACCTTGGCGATACCTATGGGTACTAAAATTAGTGACTTTATCAAGGGAGTTTTGTCTCAGGCTATCAAACACTTAAAACCTTATGAAAGGGTGTGTACGTTTTGTATGGACGAAATGAGCTTAAAATGTTCAATTTTTTACGACACACGCAGAGATAAAATAATAGGTCTTCACAAAATTGATGACATTCAAAGTCCATATGCAGCTGGCTATGCTTTTACAATCATGCTAAAAGGCATTCCAGGTAATTGGAAACAAGTAGTCGGCTATGCTTTTATCACGACTAGTAAAATCGAGGATCAATTAGAGAAATGGATAATAAATACGATTAAAGAATTGTTAGCATTGGGATTTAAAGTAAGGGCTATTGTGTCCGATCAAGGTTCAGATTTCTTAAAGTTTTCTAAGTCAAGGGGGATATCAAAAGAAAAACCTTATTTTGTAGTAGATGGGAAAAAAATTTATCATATCTTTGATGTTCCTCATCTCATAAAATGCGTTAGGAATGAACATTTAAAATAAATAAATAATAAGTTGATTGAGTTTAATTAAATAATTATTTGAGAATAAGTAAATTTGGTTGTTAATAATTAATCAATAGGCAATGACAATGTCACTGCGGCGACATATTATACTATGTTTCTGTATAAATAATTACATTAGATTCAACAATCACAATTATTTTTAATGTACATGTGAATAAATAATTACATATTAATAGCTATGATAAAAATTGTTTTATTTCCCATTTGGTGACAACCCTAGCATATTTACACGTGGAGTACCTACACTGGCGGCGGCATCGCGCGACATCAAAGGCGATTCCTTTTATTTTTATTTATTTAGCCCTTATCTTCCATGACATTTAAATACAATTTATAACAAAAGATACATAGTACATGAAAAAATTAATAGTACAATTCGTTTAAATGTCCTGGCCCCTTTCGGGTATAGGCCTCCTCCAACTGTCCCCAAGGCGATTCCTTACTGTAAGAAAATAATATTGTAATACTGTGCTATTATTATAAGACTTTCCTTTGATTTGCAATAACTTTTAAGTACCTAACTATAACGTTTACAATTTTACTGTATTAGGTATATTATCTTAGGCAAAAACATTCGTCCTTCATTAAACCATTAAACAAAGTGTTACTTAACTTTCCCATTCGAACATATCGGTATAAAATTTCAAATGGCCAAGGCGTAAAATTGTCCACCTTATCAGAGACTATAAAAGATTTGTAAAAAATGAACGTTTTCCAATAAATCCTTGCCAATCAAAAGTGTAGTTGTAAAACCCCTTATCGATCTTAGGTCCTTCGGTTATGGTTCATTATTGTATGTAACACAATCTCCGATTGTAAATCTAATGTAATTTTCAATTTTATACCCGTTTTATTGTAACTGCTTGTTCGTTGGGAAATGGAAAATTTTGATGGCTCCTGTAGGTATTGTAGGTACCTATAACCTAGCGCCATCTGGTTTATTACTTATGTGCACCACAACGTTGCTTTATCCATGTTTGAACATTTTAAAAACATTTGATACATAGATTTAATCAAATCGATCGAAATCGAAAGAATTTATTCAAATGACTTAGATATAGTACCTAGGTATTATGTTTTCTGTGACACAGCTATGTAGGTAAAAAAATAAATAATGGCCTTCTATGTCCGGCGATATTCAATTATTTTTTGTACACTTATCAAAGTAGATATGGTAGTTACCTACTTCTTACCTATAATATGCAGTTTCCTCATTTCTTATTATTTAGGCAAGTAGGTAACTGTGATACACCTATTATCGTGACTGGGATGTTTCTCATCAAAGCGATGCTCTTGATCGTCATTCGTATTCCATGATATTTCTTCTCCGACTGTAACATTAAGAAAGTTGTATTGCACCTAGAATTGTACGAATAATAAACTGAACTTTTTTTACCAATATAGGTGGGAAGATAGATTTGACCGACTACAGAAAATGAAGAGCTAGGGCGTGCTTTCTTTTAAGCTCTCCCCAGCTCTAAAATCAAGTTAAAATAATTAATTACTAAGGTGCAATAATTATATTTTGGACACCGTAATAATTGTTACTTAAAACTAGGCTATCCTGTTTGTAAAAAAAAAATGTTTTTCATAGCTTATCTACATGTGTATTTGATCTAAGCAACGAGGACTGAACAAATATCAACGCTTGGAATGGTTATTACTCCCATAGAAGTAGGCTAATGAGTATTTGCAAAGGAAAAACTAATAAAGCATACATATGACTACCGTAGAATTGATCCAAGAGTCCGTTATCGTAAAATAGTTCCAATACTCCGCATAGAAACAATGCGATCGTAAAACTCATGGTAAAACTTCCACTGTAGGGCGCGTTCTATATAACGCTTAACGACCTACAATTAGTTATTAAATTCAATGCTATTTTACGAGAAATTTGTATGGTTCAGTTTTAAATGCATTCTAAACGAACTGAATAATTTTCTGTGCAAAAAATGACTGGGAAATGGGAGAACTACACGATGATGATTCCGAATGATGAATAGTTGATAATATCCGATACGCTATCGCTTCATTTCGTAAAAAAAAATGAAACTTTAAAGGATTGCTTTACACGTGTACGATGCTTAGTAGTTATGCAATTATTATAGACCATGTGCGGTATTTTTAATAGTAAAAGTCATTACAGTTAATAAACACTGAAAGCCATATCAAATTCACTTAGCGTGCACCAAGAAAAATAAGTGCTATAGTAACCTATATAACCTAACTAGCTTCCGCCCACGACTTTGTACGTGCATCCCCGTTTTTCCCCGTTCCCGCAAGAATTTCGGGAAATCCTTTCTTAGCGGATGCCTACGTCCTAACCTGCATGCCAAATTTCAGCCCGATACGTCCAGTGGTTTGGGCTGTGCGTTGATAGATCACTATATCAGTCACCTCTGAGTTTTATATATACCTATAACCTAATTTAAAAGAAACAGACGCGACATCTGGTTGAAAGATTCATGAGGTTCTTGTGAGGAAAAGAGGAATACATGAGCTTTTTGTGTCTTTTTATACTCTGTATATTTGACTAGATTGAATTCCGGCTATTGAAATAGGTACGAGCTTAGAGTATTCGTACTACCTTGTAATATAGGTATATACTCTAAGTGTACGAGTTTTTGATACTTTACGAGACAATTGTGTACGCACAATACGAACTCTAGACATGTAGAGATCCGCAAGGCTTTCATGCTGCAGATGGAGCTTACTTGCGAAACATTAACCTGACCTAATCTGACGCACCTGATTAACAAACTTAAACTTACCTATACTGGCAGGCCTTTTCATATTCCCTGAAGCAAGCTCTTCCTTTCTGATCATTGCTGTTGTTGTTCTTGTTGGTTCATTTTAAAATATGCTGTGTGACTTGAATTAATAAGGCTGATAACTGAATTTTAGGGTTAAAACATGATTTCAACAGAAATACAAAAAATAAGTAGGTGGTTAGGTTTATTAGGTTAGGTTATGTGATACGAATTTACTGTAATAAATAATCTGTAAATAGATGTACAGAATGGATTATAATTGCAACTTAGGTATACTGAACTTGTAAGTCTCTTCAAAATTGGTTCGGTAATTCGTATATATTATCTATGTAATTCTGCAACATGGCATTTTATAGGTACTTAAGATTTTAAAAGGCAAAAGAAATCGTTCACATATAACAATTAAGAGAAGTAAAAGCCATTTAAAAACTACTCGACTAGTAGAAGAAGCCTAGACTATAGGTAGTTATCACAAAGTACATGCAAATTATAAACTATATCTTACAGCCACTGCCGTCGACTGTGCATAATAAGTATTAGTTCCGGCGATACTGTGAGCCAAGACGACACGAGCCGGGGCGAACAAACTAGCTAGCACAGTTTGTCCAACCGCTCGGGTCGACGGGCTCACATGTGTATAAATTTGACCCTTTCCCTCCATACAACCAGGTTTTGCTTGATGTTACCAGATGAAGAAAAGGGAGCTTTGAAATTGTCTTCACGTGATGGGCCGTTACCGTTAGTTTAGCCATAGGATCTGTACCGACAGCTACACTTTCTGCGATTGAAATCCCTTAATTCTTGTTAATTTTCCTTAATAAAGTTTTGGATATAAGTTTTGCCTTGTTTTCTTATTTTTAAAAGCCTGGAAACACCTGCTTTTTTATGATAGACCATAAAATTATCTAAATTAGCCAAATTAGTGTCTCTATCTTGCTTCTTCTTTCCCCTCTATTTTGAAAATTAAGCAGTAACTAGGTATTATAAGTAAAATTGCAATTTCATGCAGTTTCTTAGAATCTTACTACTTTATAAAATAACTCGAATAAATAAGTTGCCTTTGATGTTCTTCAAATACTTTATTCCATATGGAATCCATGTGCTATATTTCCCGTTCGCTGTGCTCATTTCATATGCATTCAAAGTTTACACAAATTATTTATTACAAATTTTCCTTAAAAATTAGCTACTGTCGAAAGGCCCAGAAGTAGTTCCCAGTTTTTTAGTACAATTTCTTTCATATAAGCACCTTTCAATATTTTATCACCGATTCTTGCACCCTTCTCTGCACCGATTTCTTTAAACGCATGGCGATTAAATAATTCTTCAGACTTCATATTAAGTTTGATTTATTTTATATTTTTTCCTTGTAACTAAGTATGAACTTTTCTCACTTTTCTTTTTTTTTCTTCCAAAAGCTATAGAAGAACACAGAAAAAAGATTTAATAAAAAATATTCTACGTTAGATGCGCGCGCGCACCAGAACCGAACTAGCTTGAAAAACTAATAGTGTTTGCGCAAGTGTTTTCAAAAACAATTGTTAAAGGACTTTTCTACTATTACTTTTGTGATGTTGCAGTTAGTATAGTGTGCTAGGCATTTCTGTAAATTACTGGAAGTATTGCATGTGGCTTTGCTTAACTTAGGTAAATAAAAGTGAAAATATGTACCTATATGTACCTATTGAAATTGAATTGAACCAACTATGGCCTCTGTAACGTAATCGAAAAGAGTAAAGCGCGTCACACACGGTGAAGATACTATAGTATTTTATCTTAAGATACTGTTATATTTTATATTACAGTATCTTAACGCATCCGGTATCAGCGTTCGGACTTTCATTTTTCTTTTTGTCATTGCGTACTAAGACCCCTGTAGAACCGCCATCCTGTTACAAATGACCCACAAAATTTCGCGTCATTTGTAACAGGATGGCGGTTCTACAGGGGTCTTAGTACGCAATGACAAAAAGAAAAATGAAAGTCCGAACGCTGATACCGGATGCGTTAAGATACTGTAATATAAAATATAACAGTATCTTAAGATAAAATACTATAGTATCTTCACCGTGTGTGACGCGCTTAACTGTTGATCACAGAAAATTATTGTAAATCTCTGAATAACAGTATCTAATTAAGATAGCAGTGCTAGAAGAGGATAGGTACTTTTCAAATTGGACCCGTAGTTCTTGAGATGAGCGCGTTCAACCAAATAAACAAACTCTTGAGCTTTATAATATTAGTACAGATTTAGAGTAGTAGACTTCTCCCATTTTCAATTTCTCCCTTTTCCATAAATGTCATATTTCATAAGCTTCAGCAACAGGCAGTAAATACAAGTGTGTATCGACCCACATAGCTGCTGCAGGCGGCTTTATCAATGTTGATAAACTCCTCGCTACGGATAAGCTGCATGCCGTGAAATCGCTGTGAACCTTTATAATTGGAACCTTATTTATGGGGTTTTTCAATTTATTTCGCGATTGCGAATGATAATTTGATGAATTCAATAAGCAATCAAATATTAGTATGCCTTTTATGATGAATTTGATGATTGCGATAAACCTCTTCTAGGTAAAAAAACTTTGCACTGATTCAAATTTTAAGCAAAATCGGTTCGTGTAATTTGGTCGTACAATAAAATGTCCTTATCATGCAGATAGAAAAGGTAGTAAGAGTGCATTGTAGAGGAAGACCTTTTTGTTGAATGTAAAAAAAAAATTCCAGATATTTTTACAGAAAAGCGTGCATTGCAATTCTGAAGAAAACGATAAGGCGGAACGATAAAGTGCACACAAGTAAAGCCACGAGCGTAAAGTTACCTATATATAATTGTGGTAATGAGTGTACCTGTAATGAATAGGGTCACTACACTGAAAATGCTATATACCTAGTATATAATTATTGGTCTTTCAATTTATTTCCTGCACCCTGTATGATGAAAACAATAATTCGTGATCTATAGGTACAATTTTACCCGAAAGTTTAGGCAGATGCACAAATAATAAATTACATGTTTCATAAGTATAATATGTAATTAATAATTATAGGTATAAGCGGTATAAGAAACATACCCATTTTTATAAATTCTTTTATTAAATCTCTAGACAATATTATTTTCGAATGTAACGGAAACAGGACTAATTAATTATTATCATTGTCGCTGTAGTCTAGCATTGTCCACAAAATATGGTACATTTTTAAAGTGTTTGTATGGATTAAATATTTTTATTAACTCGTAAATGTTAATAATATATGACGCCTTGGAGTTTGAAAAAGCAAAATTTATTTGAGTAAAATTTACAAGATTTTTGTTTACAGGTACATTAATTATAATATGATTCTGATGTAACTTGTAACATAAACAAGCCGTTTATAATTTAATTTATATGTTGTTCTTGTTAGTAATGTGTTGAATAATTTATAGAGTTATATCCCAATGGCTAGTTCCACAACTTCAGGATATTATGTTCATAATGCAGGCGCTAGACATGTGATCAAATATGCAAATACCTACAAAGTCGCGAAGTGTGGCACTGACATTTGTCTATTTGTTCAAAGTTTGAACACATATTTGAAGTTTGCCGAGTCGAGTCGGTTTTTCTGCGAACATCAAAGTAATCAAACTTCAAAGTTGCTTCAAAGTTTGTGCGCCCTGCCACACTTGTTGCAATGCTTAGTAACGCGCGCGCCGCTGACCGGAGCAGTTGTGTGTGTATATTTTGAGTGTCATAATGGAGTGGAGTAATGATGTAGTTATCGAATTTCTTCAGCTACTTGAAGCGGAACCCTCCATATGGGATCCAAAAAACAAAGACCACAAAAACCGTAACGTTGTAAACGACGCGTGGGTCCGAATAAAAAATAATTTATCACTACCGTTTACGGTAGATGAACTAAGAAGAAAGAGAAATAGCCTTCTAACCCAGTATAGGGATAATTTAAAAAAAATTAATCCACAAAATCGTCTTCCGATCTATCAGCCATCTTTGCAATAACTGTGCCGTAAAACATTTGAAAACAAGTCTAGCAGGCATATTTGTAATCGTGTTTGCATCAAAGTTTTCACTTCAAAGTTTATACAAAATATGTTTGCTCAAACTTTGAAGCCAATGTGTAGCGCCAGCATAATAATTAACTATAGCTGGTTATTACGATCACAATATGAATTTGCCAGTCAGTTCAATCACACGTTCATTTCAGGGCGTAAACTGTCTGGAATTAAGAGGTTCTTACAGAGGATTTTTTTTTATTCGCTAATTTATCTAATTGCAGCTTCGACAAAAGATGAAAGGCAAGCCATGGAGATTTCTTAAATATGTTTTAAGAGTGCTCAAAAACAAAAAGTTTTACGTGTAGATACCATGTGACAATCCGTTAAACAGTGCGGTAGGTTATGGCCTAGACCTTCATTGGAGGCTGTGTCCTTGGAGAAGAAAGCTTCAAGCTTCTACTATATTATTTTCACGTAATATACGCGTGTATATTACGTGAAAATAATATAGTAATATTTTTGTGAAATAGTTGAAATCTTTAATTATTCTGTGCTTGAGTTTTTCGTTAATCTCTTTATAAATGGCTGGACCGTTTTTTGTTACATTTTTGTATTGAGGTAGAGAAACTCAATATCAATTTTTTATTTATTCAACTATACTTCCTTAAGAATTGTTTTTGTGTTGAATAAATTCATAACATACTATAGTATGTTATGTATGTTATGTTATGTATACTATAGTATGTTATGAATTTATAATATTTACCAACTTGAGAAAAGGCAAGGCAAGAAATTGTACCTACCTAATTGATGTTTTAAAATCTCTGCATCTTCCATGCTTATTTTCATTAAATAATATAACCTTCTGAACATTTTAATACATTATGAAAAACACCGACATGACTCTAAAACATTAGGTATTTCAATTTTCTCTATGCTCGTAATAAAGTATATTAAATTCATATTAATTAATTGTTCCTCTTAACATTAACCTAAATACATCAAATAATTTGTAAAATTTTTATGTTAAAAACCTACAAAAACGTATCATTATAGATTTAAATTTACTTATCATAGAATATCTAATTACTTCTGTGATTAAACGAAATAACGGTTCTTAAATAAAAGTAACCGTTATTTAATTGGCGTTATTTAGTGCTGTGCGCAGTGCGGGTGATATATCGATAGTTGACGATTTTGAAAATAGACTAGCCGAGCTCGCAAATTTTGCTTTTATTTTATCGTTTTGACAACTTTAACGATACAAATTATTAAGTAACATTTCATGGTTTTTGCATAAATGGAATAGCATGCACTGGTATTCATAAAATAAGATGTGATAAATTTTCTAAGACTGCGAACGAATTTTCAAAAATTCGAACGTGTAGACATTATTATATAGGTATAGTATCAACATAGTATAAATTAATTATCTTTAAACTATGCTATGGTATCAGTATAAATATTTTTTTTAATTAAATGAAAACAGATGTTTAATTTGTCATCATCTCTTTATATATATTTTATATTTATATATTTATTATATATATTATATATTATAATAATTAATGGATTTTTAATGATCTTACATGAGCTACTAGCACATTTATATGCGAAATTTAGCTGTTTAGCATAATTTTGCATATTTTAATTCTTTGTAATCTACAAATTATTTATTTATATACATACTTACAAATTAGTTATGAAGCTATTTAAGTATGAATAAAATATACATTTTTATTAGTTAAATTTATACGTTTACATAAATTTTCATGTTTATTTTTAGATTTAATTTATGTTACCTATATCTAATAATGTAAAAATATACTAGTAAGGTTTTATTTATTTTGCATTATGTAGATAGAACAAAATGATATGTATTTTGAACTCAATTGTACGTTATAAAATATGAATAATAATATTATAATAGATAGCCTATAGAGGTCAGCTGTTGACCAGCGCGTTATCGCATAACGCAAGCTACACCTCAATACACTACACTGTACAAATTCAACGGGAATACCGGATACCAACACCGGTCTGCATAAAAATATATCCGTCTCTTTCTTGAATAGCATTTTTCTTAACTTCACTGATGATAACTGAGATTTTGTCCTTGTCCCGCGCGTTCTGTAGTTATAGATGTTTGTAACCAGTAAACTATTCGCTTTTCTGTTTTGCCCAGTTGTAGTCGCACGGAATTAGATGCGGTTATATTGTGTACGGTAAATAAAAGTGCCGTGAAGTTTTATGACTTAGGATACAGATATTAGGTATATTGTGGTGCAAAAATAATGAAACGATGGGTCCGTCCGGGCCGTTAGTTCTGTGCCGGTTGTGGTGCGATGCATTCGTTAGATTCCGATAGACTTGGAAAGTTAAATAGTTTTCGATGTATCGTTGTGTGCTTTTTGTGCAATCGTAACTCCTAACATGAGGAATATAAGATTTTGTGTCGACGTAAGTAAAATATATTGTTTTAATTGCATGTTTAAAATACAATTTGCGCACTGAATAAAGTTTTTTATTATTATATTATCAAAAGGCTTATATTTTTTAACAAAAATTTTATAGGAATAAAAAAGGGGCTGTAAACCTTTTATATTTTTTATTTCTTGAATTTTCCAATATAAAAACTGCATATTATGTGCAATATAAATAAATAAATATTTTCCTTATAAGTAGCGTCATTTAACTTCCCAGAAAGCTTTGTCATGCAAACAATTTATAAACCTGTACGTTATTAGAGTTATCGAAAGTGGGAGAGAATCGTCGAAAGTTATCATTATACAATGAACTGGCGAGAGCCCAGCATCTGTTGTCTATATTTATTTTCTCGTGACATTTGTTATTTATTGGATAACAACGGAGTCACGAATACGGAGCGATACTTTCAAAATGCACATCTTTTAACCTACTTACAACGATAAACAAGATAATCTCATTTAAATTTGAATTGACACATTCGTGCCTTTAAATAAATACTATATCAGTCTGCATTGTAATGACGTCTGAACTGCTGAACAGATTTTGATGAATTTGCACACATTTTAAAGGTATACCCATAGGAGATGAATTTTATTTTTATAGGTTTACTAACATTTTCGATATTTCGAAAAGCTAATAGGTATCTACATATTTTAAAAATATACTCCACTACTTGGAATATCTCAGAATCCACATTCTTATCTAATCATAAAGTAACTAAAATCTCAACTAAGCGAGTAGGTTAGACACGCTCAGACTGTGGTAAAATAATATGTTGGTAATTAATATATAAAAATCTGACTCATGCATTTTTACACGTGTGGTTAAAACAAACATACAACATTCGAGTTAGATGGGAATGAATTTATATACCTACTAAAAGTATTTCGAGATTGGATCAGTCTTACATGTCAAAATGATAATATAAAAGAATGTTTTTTGTGTTAACAACGATTGTAATAATATTTCAGTAGAGAATTTACCTATTGCCATATTTCGTGGCAATCATAAATTTTAAATTACTTTATACTCATTAATTTCTCATAACACAAAAAGCGAGCAAGTGGCTGATTCTTGAGAAAGGGGACCATAAAACACGCCGGTAACAATAGTCTTTGTTCCTTTATGTCTTCTTTCTTTTAAGTGAATTAAAAAAGAGATGGAACTACTACTAATTCTTTTTATTTAAGAAACACACAACATACACATTACATTATATATAAGAACAAGCTTTCCGCCCGCGGCTTCGCCCGCTTTGTCTAAAACCTAATAAATTATATACTAAAACCTTCATCTTGAATCTCTCTATCTATTAAAAAAACCGCATCAAAATCCGTTGAGTAGTTTTAAAGATATAAGCATACAAAGGGACATAGGGAAATAGAGACAGAGAAAGCGACTTTGTTTTATACTATTACTAGCGACCCGCCCCGGCTTCGCACGGGTGCAATGCTGATACTAAATACACTACAGAAAAACTGTGAACGTTGTACCTATATAAAAACATAGCGGCCCGCTCCGGCTTCGCAAGGGTATAAAATAGATAGCCGGGCGGCCGGCCGGTACCGCTGCAAACGCTACGTCCCGCAATTTTTAAATCTGTAATATCTTCGAAAATATTCACTTAAATCATACGGTGTAAAGGGCCATATAGATCTATATTAAATTAACAATGTATTCAAGGTATTTAATTGGTTAAGGATTAATGCTGTATTGGTTAAAATCGCATCGAAAATTAGCCATTATTTGTCGTAAAAAGTAAATGACAAAAAAAAGTTATTGTGGGTTATCCATAAGAGATAGACATATACCATCGCGGACTTTTCTGTAGACCTTATCAATGTGTATAATACTTAGTACATTATTTTGATAAAACTCGTAGGGTTCAGCCTGCGTTTGCAATGTAAGCGGAAAAAATGTAATTTTTTACTACATCACATTAGAAACCTCAAAAATAACAGTACTTCTCCACTATTTAATGGATGTTATTATACATATAAACCTTCCTCTTGAATCACTCTATCTATTAAAAAAACCGCATCAAAATCCGTTGCGTAGTTTCAAAGATTTAAGCGTACAAAGGGACATAGGGACATAGGGACATAGGGACAGGGAAAGTGACTTTGTTTTATACTATGTAGTGATACATTATCTAATTAATTGTATCTAATGTATTTATCAATTATACTAGGTGTAAACAACATTCGCATTAATAACACTTATACAATTAAACATAAACGAAAGAAAAACTGGTTTTTACACTGATTTTAAATAATTACGAGTTTAAATTATGTACTTCGTCGAAATAATTATTAATGTACCTAACCTAGGTATAAATTACTGTATAAATACCTACAATTGTTTACGAATCCAAAATAATGGAGGTTCTAATTGTAATTGAATATAACGATCATCGACTGTTTAGTAATGATGATAATTCAATTTTATCGATATCGATAATTTATTACGCAAACACTACAATTTATTTTTGTAAAATCTGTGAACTCGCAATTTTGGCGGGAATATTAAGAATTTATAAGGAAAGAAATAAGAAAACGCGCCAAAGGTTATCGATAATGGCGGATTTAACAAAATAAAAGATGGTAATATTTGACTAAATGCGAAAATTTGTAAATTGTAATATAGGTACAATACTAATAGAAACAACTCAATATAATTTTATCAGACATATTCTTTTCGATAATAATTATAAACAGAGATGCATAAAGTCTAAAGGCATATATACCTATTTAATAAAAATTCAAAATTATTTCAACAATCTAATATGTATAATTATGCATTCTCTAATCAACAAAACAAAGAGGGATTAAATATTTTCAGCCTTGTTTTTTCATGACTGTAACAAGTAAATTACCTAACATCACGTTTTTCATAATAAGCAAACCAAGATTGTTTACATTAGCAAGCGATAAGTTCGACAAATAAAGAAAATAAATGACAAGACAAAGGATACAGAAATAATTTTAATTATAATATTTAACTGTATAAGGTACCTACCTAATAAAATTACACTTAAATTAAATTTTATTGATTATAGGTATATCTATTGTAATATCTCGCTCAAAAGAAAAGAAATACATAATATTAGGTATCGCATTTTCATCTTTTTTTAAGTCGGTTTATCGCAAAGGAACAACGAAGACAAATGACGAAGTTCGGTGATTACGACTTCCTGTTAACAATGTCCACTTCCGTCCTACCACTTTAGACCTAGTCTCTAGACTCTCAATGTGATGATACTCTCAACACATAGGCACTAATATAAAGCTGTTCAGAGTTTGTTTGTTTGAACATGCGAATATCGGAAACTATTGGTTGCGTGGTAATTATTTAGTAATTTGTGCAATTAGGTCGATTTCAAAAAGTCTTTCCGTTGGATATGTAGTCCCGAAGAAATAAATGATTTCTTTCTTTCTTTCTTTCGATGGCTATAGCATATAGATGTACCACGGGCAAAGTCGGGGCAGACCGTTACTACATGATGTACAATGTCCATGTTGTCGTTTCATCTTATATCCTAGGACCCAGTTTAAAAAATAAAAAAAAAAAAAAAGGATCCAGTTTAGGTTCTTTTATTATCTGTAGGCACTCTAAATGATTGTTCTCTAAACCTAGATGTAACAAACTAGCACGTCTTTGTCTCGATAAGTTTTATAGGGGTAGCCCTAATCTACTGTTAATCAGCCCCCCTAGACAAGTGGCTTTCTATTAGCGTAAAGTTCAATAGAATAGATTATGAATGTATGAGATTGACGTTTGATTACGACGACGACGACGATTGATTACGTCAATCTCATACATTCATAATCTATTCTATTGAACTTTACGCTAATAGAAAGCCACTTGTCTAGGGGGGCTGATAAGAATGACTAATTGCTGCCAACTAGGTATTTCTTTTTACTAATACCGGTAACTATTTGGTAATCTGTGCTCATAGTATTATCTAAAGCTTATTTTTATAATTACAAAGCTCGTATGCATGTTTTATGCATTTACATATAAAAAATTAGGACCTATAAACTATAATTTTTCTAAAATCTATTATTATTAAATCCATCATCCATATTTTAACATAAATACGTTCTACAAATCGTTCAAAGTATATAAAAACCATTAAATATCAATTATGAAATCACGAGAGACAATTAGAGCGCCACAAACATGCGCAGGGGCAGGCCGGTCAACTACAATGAGATAATTCGATTGAGTTTAACAGAGTGTAGGGTTGACAACAGCTATATATATTATTTATGCGATCTTATATTTGTTATGTTCAGGCATAACATTTTTGAAGTGAAACTTCTTTAGGCGCGTTGAGAGTGAAGTTTCATTTTTCAGGTTGCATCATGGCAAAACCGTCACGTCATGGAGTGAGGTGACGATTTTGGTATCTATGAATGTTGACGAAGAAGTTTCACTTTTCTTTTATCATTTTTATTCTTAATCAATTAGAATGAGAGAATTATGAAGAGCCAATAAAGAATAGCCTATCTAATTATAAAAACTACACTGTACAAAATCTTTTAAAATTTCAGTCTAATTTAGTCATCCTCCCATGCACTATATCACAGTCTATATTATGTGTATGAATGTGTGTGAAATTTTGTTCAGAGATATTATATTATCTTGTAAATAAGCATCTGCTCATACTCTACATTTCATCCCAATTCAAAGCAAAGTTACGGTCTGCTCCTATATTTTTAACTGTTACTGGCTAATCCTCGAGTAAACAATTCATCGGTATTATATATATAAGCTATTCAGGGATTAAATAAAAGTAATCAAATAAAAATATATAAAATTCATTGCATATTAGAGATAACAATACACTCTAATCCACTGAAAGAATTTTTATGACATCATAATAAAACATGTGATATTTATAGATCAGCAGGAAGTTGCTGACTAATGAGTTAATTCATATCTAAGGATTATCTATTTTTTATCTGTATTCACATAAAATGTCAATGAAATTAGGAGAGACATGGGAGAGACGAACTAAATATGTTTCCTGTCCAATAAAATATTAATATGACCAAAACTAGCCAAATGTTTTAAACATATGTAGGTACTTATTTAAATGCACATTAAATAAAATGACACTAATCCTCTTAACAAGGTGGTAATTAGTTATAGTAGGTACCTACAAGTGTACCTAAACTGATTTTTAAAATAAAATTAAATGACTTCAATAAGTAAAAAATTAAGTGAAGTGTAAGTTAACTTTAATTATCTAAAGTCGCATTAAAATGTTTTATTTATTTTAGTACTGAGACTGCGACTAGACTTATTTTGTGTATTAAATACAGTTATCAGAATAAGAATAAATAAAAAAAAAACAAATACGTCAGTAACTAACAAAATAATCATTATAACATTATTAGCCCATCGAAACAGATGAATGTGTGAATATTTTAAAATCGTTAGTTAATATTCCGACTAGGCATACAATTAAATAGTTTAAATATTCATAATATATTATAGGAAATCAATAATTAAATGCAATGAACGTGCTTAAAATAGACAGTCTATTTATATCACAAGAACAATGTATCAAGTGGCGAAGTATGACTTCATTCTGCGTCCTTTGTTGTTAAAACATAAATTAAAATAAAAATGTACTAGTGTACACACGTAAGAAGTGAAACTTCTTCATGACCTTATTTTTTTCAAAAAATAATTTACTATATTATGCAGCTTTACAGAAATACGTCGAATCACGCGTGGTAGGATAAGAAAAAGATGGCGCGTAACGGAAAAATGTCACGCGTAACGAAAAAATGTTACACTAAATTTTTTTCCAACCCCGATAAAGAAGTTTCACTTCAAAAAAAACACTCGAATGCATCCTATTACAATTTAATACCTATTTTAAGTAAAAATAATATGTACATCACCCTTTTAAGTACATCACACGTAAATGTAAAATAAATTTTATGCCGATGATTTCGATTTTTTCATCATGTTGTTATTATCCAATATTCGACTGATAAGTTGGGGTCAAATAATTATGGAAAGTTTGGAGACATTCTGGGAATTAAAATATTTAAATGGTAAAATTTGATGGAAGGAATTTTTTCGATGTAGTCGACGAACATTGTGAATTTTTTTTTTATGTCTTGTAAGTTGTAGTTTTTTTAATCGTTTGTATGTCTGTATATTACAGTTGTTAACTCTTGTACAGTTCGATTATATTCCATTTATACTCAAGGAATACTTCAAAATTGATACAAACTAGATATATGTTTAATAACTATTAATATCTTTGACTACGATTGCATAGAACATCTGTTTAGCAGTTGGGTTATTTCAGAATAAATTTATTGCATTTATAGATCACAATTATACGTGGGTTTATTAAGGTTTAATAAGGTTGTGGTATATAGGTAGGTTAAATAAATTGAAATGTTTGTTGTTTATAATGTTATGGACTTTAGGGTTGACGTTGTTTATAATTTATACTTACACTAGCTGTGTCCCGCGGTTTCACCCACATTGCTCCGCTCCTGTTGGTCTTAGCGTGATAAATGGACTATCTAACACCGAAACAATTTTTTAAATCGGACCAGTAGTTCCTGAGATTAGCGCGTTCAAACAAACAAACTCTTCAGCTTTATAATATTGGTATATAGATATTTACATTGTAGAGCACAGATATTTTTATTTTTAAACCATATAACGCTTAGCGTTGCGAAACTTGCAAAAACACCTACTAAAAATTAATAGATTATTTTTTGTGTCTGTTGATGTCTTGGACACATTTTTATGAATACTATTGATAAAAAATACATCATTGATTGTTGTTAGTAATAAATAATAAACAGACGTCCTTTTCCTATACAAAGAAAAATACAGTTGAATAATAACCTTAAAATTTTGGCGCCCTATGTCATCTGGCACTTAGTTCAAATCTTATCTCGCTCTACATTTTAAAACACATTATGTATTCGTAATGGTGCTAGAATTTTAACGTTCAAAGTAATTTAATTAATTAATTTTTAATCTTATGCTTAAAATGCTTAGTTAAAATGTATCTTAGTCGAATGATTATTAACTCAATTTCGTGGCTCTATCTAATTTTCTTTCGTTAAAAATTACTCATCTTCTATTCAAACTCAAATCCAATAGTCCAGCATCAAAAACTCGTGTTGTTAAAAACAAAATATTGTAAAGTGACAAATAAAAAAAAATCGATTTACTGACGATAGTTGAACGTGACAACGTCCGATTGTGCTTTTTTGTCGCTCGTTCCGCGCTCTCGCTTGCACTTCAAGCCTTACATGGAACGCCTCAGAGCGAGTAACGCCGCATGTCATGTCGTGCGTGCAGCCGGCGCCATCGAATTATAGGACGTTGTCACGTCATCATTTTCGTACCAGGCAAATGTAGTTCCAGACTTTAACTACTGCAAAGTACTTAGGTAATATTTAAATATTGATCATTGGTGCAGTCACTGGATTTCCACTAACGAATACTTAAAACATGGAATAAAAATGCATTCTTGTGTAACACTATACTATGTACGAATAATGTCGCAGGTATATTGCCAAAGCTGTCATATTGCAATTTTACTAGTAAAATAGGATAATTAAAGTCTAGATCGTCAAACGAGTTCGTTTTACAATTGAAAAAATTTAGTTTTCCCGTGAGATTACAATATATCACGGCCCCACACTAAAAACAATACTGCTTTAAAAGAGATAAAGTTCAATCTCATTATAAATTATTATAATATCACTACTCACTAGTTGTGCCCCGTGGCTTGACCCTCATTGCTGCGCTCCTATTGGTATTAAGCGTGATGATATTAAGCCTAAAACCTTCCTCAATAAATGGGTGTTAGATAGAACACTGGAATAATATTTCAAATCGGAGCAGTAGTTCCTGCGCGTTCAAACAAACATACTCTTCAGCATATAACATTAAGTAAGTACCTACAGATAGTAAAATTGTTATATGACAGTTTTGACAATATACCTGCGACATATATACAGCTACATCTATATATAACTATATCCACGTGTACAGTACTGTTGCGTTTATACTTTATGCTAATTGCATGCGCACGCGCATTCCAACAGTTATACACCGTGTCGTGAGATTTTGTATATAAATGTTGATTTTTGAACTTATATGGCTTTATTATTTGTGACAATAATAGATTATGAGATATTAATTGATGTGTTTAATATGATATTTGACTTTGTTTGTTACCTAATATTATATCGCTTGTAGAGTACATACATAAATTATAGGTTCGATTGTAAAAATAAATGATGAGTTTTATGAAAATATTTATGAGTTAATCGCATTTTCAGTATGTTTTGTAATCGTAGAAGCCATTTCACATCTACTTCTATGATTAACTTTCTAAGA
Source organism: Colias philodice (assembly GCF_061535455.1). Taxonomy (NCBI): domain Eukaryota; kingdom Metazoa; phylum Arthropoda; class Insecta; order Lepidoptera; family Pieridae; genus Colias; species Colias philodice. The sequence goes on along the minus strand of NC_143098.1, from coordinate 11,059,323 downwards.
TCAATCTTTTGTGTAACTAAAGGAGTTTCCTAAGATATTACTACATATTAGGTATTGAATTCACAGCGTTTTGATTGAATAGCTCGTACATAATAAATATGTATGTATGTAATAAATATAATAATAAATAATTCCTTAAATTATGTACATACTCTATTGAAAAAAACACAATATTCAGTATTTACCTGTAAACAATTTGCAATTGTTAACTGATATCGCTTTGTAGCATAGATACTATTGGTGTCAGCTGTGTATGTATTTCAGAGTTTATTAACATTTTGTGTATTATACCTAGAGTTACAAGTTTTCTAGCCTATGTCAATTTAGATAATAATATCTATTAATCATATTTATATAATTAAGGCTTCGGTTAAATTTTAATTAAAAATCTAAATCGTTCCCACTAAAATATGTCTTGACAGAATACCAGCGCTGTAGTCGCAGCTTGCTGCGATTATGGCAGAAAGCTGAGTCAAGACCCTTTTCTGGATATGCAGTGCACACACAGTACCAGATTCTCAACAAACATGGCGTCTAATTTATGTCTAATTTTATTATGTATCGTACTTTCTTTTTTCTTCTATTTTGTGTTTTCTTCTTGTGTGTGTGTACCTTTATCTAGAAATAAATGTCTTTTCTTTCTTTCTTTCTTTCTAAAAAGTAGAAACTTGTATGTGAATCAGACTATTGGCACAGATTAGAGAATAGTTACTTCGTCTATTGGTATGTTTTCATGTTTACATTCTATTCAAAGGAAGTAGGTATTTCTTAAAAAAATAAAGACCACAGGACGTACCACTTTTCATATTTTTTTATTGAAGAAGTCTTAGTTTACCTAAATTTATACATTTTTATAATTCAAGTGAAAACTTTTAATTAACTATGCTTATAAATAAAACAATCTTATTCAGTGTATGTCGTTTTAAATTGATAAATTATTATAACAACAAGACGACCAATTTGGAAAAATTATCTGAAATTTGAAAAAATGGTTTTATTCATACGTAAGTACCTACTAACTACTTGCACTTGCATTTAACCAACGCTCTAAAGTATAAATACATATTACACATCTTTACATAGTTAACTCTTTCAACAAAATAGCCAATGTTCAATCCCACTAGGCCCTTTCCTACTAAGGTGTGTCGTAGGCGACACTAAAAATAGATTTAAAAGTGTTTTAGAACCGGTTGCGCACCTCTGGCTGCAATGTTTGTTTCATTGAGGACGTTGGCCGATGCAAAAATTATATACCTACCTACTTGTTTTTAGAGCTAGTTCTATTGCTATTAATAATTATATTTAATTGTGTATTTAATACTTATGGAGACTTACAGCCCCGTTCAAATCTTTGGAATATATCTTTTTAACTTATCCATCAGTTAATGACGAATAATGAAAATAATATGCGTAAAATTGTATTTTCGATTTTTCGAGAATATCTATGACATTAATTTAAAGCAAGAAGTAAAATTAAATCTTTATGTTTATTTCCTCAAGAGTTAAAAGTTTTCGTAGTACAGATAATATACTAGCAACTAGAAGCGCAACTTGCAATCAATTATTAACCAGTATTTATTTGACTAGAATTTAGGGAATATTTAGTAAAAGAAATCATCGTGAGAACCTGCATAATATTGAAGAACTACAAAAGTTCGACGACATGAGAACCCGCATAATAGACATACCTTTATATTTATAAATTAAATGCAATGACCCTAAAAACGCTACGAAACGAGATCCTTTTGTTATCAATAATTCAAACTCAAAACGTGTTGTTTTGAGTTTTCGAGAAGAAGAACGAAATTTTATACCACCTGTTCCGAAAACAGTGTTTTATTTTTTATAAACACAAGACAAATTAATTAAAATATTCGTTCTCACGTGCAAAAATAAATGAATTCTTAAATTATTTTTATTGAGAACAGTAGCAAAACAAGATGTTACTAAAAAAACATGTAAAGCGGGCGACATCTCGACGTCCATTATGGTCGCATTTTTGCATTCCGTGAATTAAACTAATTCTTCTCCATAGATACTGCTTTCCGAATCGGTAGTAAATAAAAAAAATGTAATGACTATTCAAAAGTGCTTCTAGAATAAGTCTAATTGCATAAATAAATGTATCAGTTTGAGTTTTTACATAGAACAAACGTCTCAAAGAAAAAAGAAAATTTACGAATTCAATTGCTTTTATTGGTGACATTTTGTCCAACACAACAAGGGTAAATTGGCGTCATGCTGCTTGATTTATGGCCCAGTTATGGGCCCAAAGTAATCGTAAATGTCCTACCCATATTTACAATGCTAGGATAGATATTATAGGCAATATTTTTATGCTTGCTCTATAAATACTTATAGACAGACAGAGGTGGCTCAGGGATAGCAAATAGTTACGCAAAATTGGACAGTTTTTGAAGTGAAACTTCTTTATCGGGGTTGGAAAAAAATTTAGTGTAACATTTTTTCGTTACGCGTGACATTTTTCCGTTACGCGCCATCTTTTTCTTATCCCTACCACGCGTGATTTCGAGAAGAAGTATTTCTGTAAAGTTGCATATAGTAAATTATTTTTTGAAAAATAAGGTCATAAAGAAGTTTCACTTCTTACGTGTATACACTAGTACACGCACACATATTTTTTTTATTATTTTCGATAAATTGTTCATATCAACACTACTCGACTGAGAAAATCATCTGTGATGATGATGACTAGATAGGATTTCACAAAGTCTAAACTGGCGATCACATATTATTATTTTGTTGTATTCTTAGTGCGGGTGGATGGATGCTAGCGATATATTATCAAGATAATTCCACGAAAAAACTACTGATCCGATACGTATGAAATTTGCTAGAGATTATGTCTGCATTAACATATTATTGACTTATTCAAGTAAAAAAATAGAACATATTTAATATATACACGATAACACGAAGAACATGATTTTGAGTATCTCCGTCGTTTAGGGAACGTTCGTAATAAATTGCAACTGCCCATAAATTTGATTAATTAATATCATTCGTGACCACATCAAATGAATCAAGTCGCTAAATCTGTCTTACAAGCGTAATATTATATAGGTAAATAAGTTAAAAATAGTCCAACCTTCGCTGACTGCTCTTATCAGTATTTAACTGTTATGTATTCATCTCATATAGTGTTGGATAATTTATATAACATATGTATGTAGAATATTGTTTTAGGATTTACTGTATTTTGTGCGGTTTTCCTTATTCCTTATTAGTTTGGGGACGAAGTGGTTAAATTTTGTGGTAGAGTTTTGGTTCTACCGTTAGTTAAATAAATAAATTGTAAGTAGGTAAATAAACTCATTGCACAAGCCATTTTAGTAAAAAAGTTTTCATCTTGTATTTAGTAAAAGTTACTTACACATAAATTATTATCTACCTTTAAAAGCTGGCTCTATATTTTTTGAAAGATGCCGCATTTACATTTTCGGCATAAATGCACTTTATAAAATCTTATTTTAGGTACTTTTCGAGTAGCAAAATTTAAGTGTTGCATTATCACATTATATAAAACAAAGTCGCTTTCTCTATCCCTATATCCCTTTGTATGCTTAAATCTTTAAAACTACGCAACGGATTTTGATGCGGTTTTTTTAATTGATAGAGAGATTCTGGACAAAGGTTTTAGTATGTTTATTGGGTTTTAGACAAAGCGAGCGAAGACGCAGGTGGAAAGCTAGTATATTACCTATATTTTAAAACAAGAGATACCGAAATCCCGCCTCGTGAATTTTTACGCTAAAAATAATTAATTAAATTATAACATTGTGAATTTATGGAATTTTAAATAGAAATATTTAGAATTTAATTTATTGAAGTAAAACTTCTTTAGGCGCGACTAGGGAGTAACTCAGATTTATTTTCTGACGGAAGTAACGCTTACAGTGCCACAAACTTATCTGACCCGGTGGCAAAAACTGGAACTACGTGCCGCCATTTTGAAATGTCACATTTTCACAGACTTTTCATACGGAATATTTTGTTTATATAAAAGAAAGCGACATCAGTGACACTGTCACCGGGTCAGATAAGTTTGTGGCACTATACTATAGTCTGCGTAGTTTCCGCCATTTAAAAATAATAATTCTGATTGGTTGTAAGTATATGTCATATACTACACGCTTCTTGACTTATACGCCAGCTAGTGGCAAATATCATAATCAATTAGGATTATTTATTTTCAAATTTTCAAACGGATCAATTGTGAATAGCAAAGTGAATGAAAAATTCAACAGTTTTAAAAACATTATTTTAAATTGCAAAATTTTTTGAAAATCTCTAAATATACTTGTTTATTTATTACTTTTAAAATAAGTAAATTAAAAATAAAAATAAACATGTTGCGGATTATAATCAATCTATTTTAAATATTGCTGAAGACAAAGTAGTATCCATAGCAACAGATATGTATATAGGTTGTCATTCAGTTGAACAAGAAGCATATGTACGCCAACAATTTCATAAAATGTCAGTTATTGATACAGGAGGATCGCCTTATGAAATCATATTAGTTCTTAACAAATTTTACATTATTACAACCAATATTGATGTATCTGATGGCTTAGCCAACGGTTGTGTTGGAAAGTTAGTGTATATTGAACGTGATGACAGTGATAACATCATACGCTTATGGCTTGAGTTTCCTGGTAAGAAAGGAGAGAAAATTAGGAAAAAAGCTGCCCATCATATTCAAACTCTAAACATTAGTAGAACAGCAGTCCCAATTTTACGAAGATCGTCATCTGTACCAATGAATAGAAATAAGACAATATTTGCAAAGAGAAATCACTTTCCATTAGTATCTGCTTGTGCGCTTACAATACATAAGTCTCAAGGTGGTACTTTTGATCAAATCGTTTATGAATACAATAAAAGTCACAGTCAGCAGCTGTTATATGTAGCATTATCACGAGTAACTGATATAAATGGATTGTTCATTGTCTCAAACACCGATGACAACAAATTTTATCATGGAAGAAAGCGTCCAGGGGGAATAGTTGATTTACAGTGTGAATTTGAAAGACTTTCAAATTCTCGCCTAATAACACAACAGGAAGAATTATATAACCTTGTAAATGAGAGTAACATTACACTATTTTCCTTCAACTGCCAAAGTTTACGTGCTCATGTTTCTGATCTGAATGATAAAGTATTAAAAAGGTCCACATTGCTGTTATTTTCCGAAACTTGGATGAAAAATGACGAACAAATTCTTATTGAAAATTTTTATTGCGTTACCCAATACAAACGACCCAACTCAACTGCTGGTGGAGTAGCTGTATATCATTCATCTACAGATACACTGAACAATGTAACACCAATTCAAAATATTTCACCAACTATATTATCACAAATTTCCGATGAGGTTTCACAAATTGGTGACATCGCCTTGGTTCGATGTGTTAATACGAATGACCAACCTGTGATTATCGTTGTTATTTATATTTCTACAAATACTAGCCTGACAATTAATATCATAAAATTTATTCATCAGCAATTACTTCACTTCACAATTGAAGGTTCTCGACTTTTAAATAGTAATTATCATGAATTACCGATGATTCTAACTGGAGATTTTAATGTTAATTTTCGCTCTCAGGAATCTCAGCCGTTAATTGATTTTTTAGAAGAAAAATTTGATTTATCTATGAATACTTCTCGACTTCATTCAACAACGCGTTTCGGTACAACGATAGATGCTGTATTTTCAAGAAAAGTAGCAAATTTAGAGAGTAAAATTTATGTTTCACATTATAGTTACCACAAACCTATAATTTCGTACGTAAGAAATTATGATGACATTCAATTACCTGTTTCGAATGAATAATATTAATATAACATTTAAATAATCTTTGTAAAGCACATGAATAATAAATATAATTAAATTATAATATAATATTTATTTATTTAAGTTAATATTTAATCATTTCAGTGATATATGTCGTCAACGCCAAAGAAGTTTTACTTCAATCGCGCGTAAAGGTTACACGCACACACTTTTTTTTACAATATATTATAGGTAGTATAAACTATAAATATTGGTATCATGGATACATCAATGTCACGAAGCTCTCTTGTGATAAGGGTGATAGCAAACATATTTTGACATGAACGCATGTTATTGCTTCAATATCGATGTTATGTTTATATTATCGAGTGTCCTTGTAACTTATTCGATATTATTGCAGTTATATTTATTTATATACTAGTAATTATATTGTTGATAGAAATAACTTATTTTCAACATATATAGGTATAGTATCTCACTATAAGAATAGAGCAAGCTTGAAGAAGAAGCTTTTTGAAGAGACACCTTCTTAAGGCGCGTTAAGAGTAAAATTTCAGGGTTGCGTCATAGCAATGCTGTCACGTCATGAAGTAAGGCACAACTTTGTTATCTATGAATCTTGATAAAGTAGTTTCACTTCTGACACGTGTGCTCGGCATACACACTCTCTTATTTCGTATATTAATTTCACATTATAATATTAAAATATAGTATATAATTATATACAGTGGTGGACGTTTAATTAGAAACAGGTAACACGATGAAGTAGTCATCAAGTTTATTTAACATTTGTGTATTAAAGTATTAGAGATTAAGCATTATTTCATATGTAATAGAACACCCGTTTATCTAGTTTTATAATAAATGGCTTAATTTTAATCAAACGTTAGCTTAAATTAATAAAATCAAACAACTTTAGGTGAAGTCTGATTTCCGCGTATTTTCAGTCTGGACAACAAATTAGAAACAGAATGTTTCGAGTGTTCTAAAGTCAAAACCTATTAAAATACCGTCAATATTTTTTTCATCTATAAATATTTGCACCGTTTTTTAAACATTCTATCTAAAAGTTTCTGAAAATTAATTTACTTTGCAGCAAAAATGGGTAAAAGTAAGATTCGTGACCCATCAACAAGAAAAATAATTTTAAGTTTACATTTTGACAAAAACTGGAGTTACAGGAAAATTGCAAATCATTTAGAGTGTTCGATAAAAAGATATTCAATGCTATAGTTTATTTCAAAGAGCATGGTACTTCTGATTAAGTGCCTAGAAAAGCTTGACCATGAAAAACTACTGCTCGCGAGGATAGGTAAATTATTCTTTTCGCAAAGATAGATCCATTTAAAGGTTCCAATTCTATTAGGAAATATGTTTTTGCAAACGTGTGAAAATCTCTTACAATCTGAGCCACGACGTTGTAAAGCCGTTGTTGTCTATAAAGATTATAACAATCTAAAAACAACCCCCTATTATAATGTTTCCTCCGCCATGCTTAACTGTTTTTAATTTATTATCTAAGGTATGGTTAACTGGACGACGCGCGTATCTTTTGCCATCAGAATTGATTAAATTAATTTGTTTCGTCCCAAAATAAAACTTTTTCACTGGCGGACTGTTCTCAAACAATATTTTTTAGTAAATGCAAATCGTCGTTCCCTGCCTAATAAGAAGCTGTACTTTCCTGGCGTCTCTCACAAACAATTTTGCCTCGACTTACCACCCGAAAACCGATCTCATCGACACATGGCGTGGTTCATCTTCGGAAAAAACTAATTTTATAATAGAATTTGAGCTTTTAAATGGATCCATTTTTGCCAAAAGAATCATTTGCCTATCCTCGCGAGCAGTGATTTTTCATGGTCCAGCTTTTCTAGACACTTGATCAGAACTACCATGCTTATTGAAATAGACTGTACATTGAATATCTTTTTATCGAACACTCTAAATGATTTGCAATTTTCCTGTAACTCCAGTTTTTGTCAAAATGTAAACTTAAAATTATTTTTCTTGTTGATGGGTCACGAATCTTACTTTTACCCATTTTTGCTGCAAAGTAAATTAATTTTCAGAAACTTTTAGATAGAATGTTTAAAAAACGGTGCAAATATTTATAGATGAAAAAAATATTGACGGCATTATAATAGGTTTTGACTTTAGAACACTCGAAACATGCTGTTTCTAATTTGTTGTCCAGACTGAAAATACGCGGAAATCAGACTTCACCTAAAGTTGTTTGATTTTATTAATTTAAGCTAACGTTTGATTAAAATTAAGCCATTTATTATAAAACTAGATAAACGGGTGTTCTATTACATATGAAATAATGCTTAATCTCTAATACTTTAATACACAAATGTTAAATAAACTTGATGACTACTTCATCGTGTTACCTGTTTCTAATTAAACGTCCACCACTGTATAATTCTTAAACAATGCATAATATGCTATTAGGTAATTAGTACCTAAGTGACTTTTCCTGTTAACAAATAAATAAACAACTACTACAAATTTAATTTAAAACCCGTTACAAAGAGGTGTTTTAATGTTGAAAAATGTCCATTCTCCATACCTGAGTTCTTGACATAAAAGGGAAGTAGCATATTAAATAATTGGCTGACGGCCGCCAAGACTCGTCTCGAATCTCGCGTCGTGACGAAAGTTTCTTATGTGACGAATGCTTCTGTTTATTCCTTATGATATATAAAAAAATAATATTTAAACTCAAATTATAACTAAAAAGTTTGTTTGCTTGATGTCTTGAACGCGCTAATTTCAGGAACTACTAGTCCGATATGAAAAATTCTTTCGGTTTTAGCCCATTTATCGAGGAAGGCTATATATATCATCACGCTCACAGATCACTGAAACTACTCTATGATCACGCTAAATAGAAACGGAGCACTGCAGGTAATACCGCGGGGCACATCTAGTGGAGTCTATAAATACGTGGTTGCTGAATATAAGTCCTGATAGAAACGGCTAACTAACTCAACAACGCACAGTTTACGACACTCTTAACAGCGTATAAATACCATTTTCGTTGCAATTCAGTTAATTACAGTAGTTAATCACCGTTTTATAGTAATTAGGTAACTTCCTGTTAATCAGTTGTGTGTGATTTGAATTTGTTACTTAATATCCAATAGGTACATGAATGCAACATTTAAATTAAATTATACTATTGAATTAATAAAAACTTTTTGCATTTGTTTCGGATTCCTACCATTTGGTAACCGCTAATGCTAAGTAAGAGCCGTGGAACGGTGGATGAGTATATTCGACATTTCATATATTATATAGGTATGTAGATTCTCAAAGTTCCTCTCGTTCCTCTCTATTCTATTTTTAAGGTGTGCAAAGAAATTTAATAAAAAACCGCTGAAAGCGAAACGGTTATAAAGATGCACGAAGAATGCTCCTGAATGGACTTGGCCCTTGAATTTAGTTATTTTAGTCGAAAGAAACAATTCTGCTATCTTGTTACAGTTGGTGCTATGGAGTGCGATAGCATACCTCTTCGTGCTTCCGTTCTCGGAGACCAGGATGGAGGAAAGCATGGAGGTATCAGTATATTATCTATTCCTTTTTTATAGGCTAGAAAAATATCCATAAATTAAGCAAGGATAGATTTTTATAAAGTTTCCAGAACTTCAGAATTACTCCGAATCATAATAGTCATAGATACATCAAAACTAGAATCATCGTAAATTTTATAATGATTATAACGATCAATTTGAACGATCACTTGCAAGCAAGCATGAGCTTTTTATTCCATAATAATTAATACTTATAATTGACTCCTACGAGCTGCAAAGTTCCATAAAATAAAATTATATTTCAGCCCCACCCGACCTCCACGGAGAAGCCAGAAGAATCATCCCGGGACGAACCCAAGATCGAGAAGTGTTTCCACATGCCCCGGGACAAGTGCCCCACGGACGGGCAGAAGTGCACCCGCGTGGACCCCGTGTCCGTGTTCTGCTGTGATGTGGACAGCTTCAGGTTGAGGGAGGCATTGGCTATATTTAGTAAGTAAGACTCAAACTCAAACATTCATTTATTCAATTAGACTTCTTGTTGAAGCACTTTTGAATCGTCATTACATATTTTTACATTTACCACCGATTCGGAAAGCAGTATCTATTGAGAAGAACCGGCAAGAAACTCCATAGTTGCTCTTTTAAATCATGTCAGTATTACAATTTAATTTTACAGCATATATTATGATTATATGCCAAAGAACTGTCCTGTGGTTTTTAGGCGACAATCCTCCATGGGTTGTCATCTTCCATATATTCCTTAATGCTGTAATAGGCTCTCTGAACTAATACATTTTTTAAATTTGAGACTACTAAACTCTTTAGGCCCAGTTTCATCAAGCTCTGTTAGTTAGTTTAACAAGCTGTTAACTCTTTTAACGGGACATCAATGTAAGGGAGTGTCCCACCATGACCTAATCGAGGATTAGTTTCCTTAACACGGCATTATATTTAACCCGTGGCATAGAGGCTCTTTAAATTTTTAACAAGCGATTAGAAAAAATGATTTGAAGTTTTCTTGCTGTCAAGATGGACTCTGCATACTATGTATTTTTGAAAATGAAGATGTGTTGGATGATTTGTATAATTTGGATTATAGGTATAGTGCGACCGCGACGGCCCAGAATTTATAAAGACGTCGTCATTGTTTCGAAGAATATGATGATGTTGATTTTAGTACAAGATTTCGTTTATCAAAACAATCGGTTTTGGAAGTATTGCAATTAATTGAAGATAAACTCGAATAACCGTCGGATCTGTAAGTAAAACTATCTCGTGAGGTAATATTTATATTTATGTGCATAAAAGGTTCCTTCCTACATACTGTATTATTTTCAATTAAACCATAATAATCCTGTGAGTCATGTCAAATCTAGTATTGAATACCAATAGGTACTTAAATTAATGTAAACTTCACCACTACTCAGGTAAGGCTCAGGCCTCCTCATGATTATGAAATGTACTTATCTTAAATTTAAATTCTGTTTTAGGAATCTATCAGTTTCACCTACAGACCAACTGCTTATTGTAGTGCAGTGCAGTGATGGCTCAGTGGTGAATAACATTGTGAGGAAACCGACATATCATAAGATAGCGTGGTGGATAATGACCTGATCCCTTACCGTGTTTAAGTTTAAGTTAGCACTACCAATCCCATGTCCCAGCAGTGAGAAAGTATATGGGCTGACGATGATGATGATCCTAATTTAATTTAAATGTGACATTGTTATAGAAATATGTAATTTTTCATGTTACCTAAATAAATAAAACTTGTGTTTTTATAAAACATTTTTATTGTACCCTTAGATTTTACCTATCAACATCATTCAATAAATAGGTTATAACAACTAGATACTAGGTTATTACAAACAATAATTTACTTTAAATGTATCTTGCTGCTTTGTCTTTATTTTTCTTGTTTTAATTGCTTTTCTAGTACTATGAGATCTCTCGCACTTTCCTTCGGACTCCGAATTTTTTTTCGTAATTTCAACCAGATCCAGTTTACCTTCGACCAAGTGAAATTGAACCGCGATTTTTCTTCAACATTATTGTATTTATTCAACTCAAAATAAAATTAAAATAACACAAGAAAAATCACAACAAAACAATCTCCAAATAACATCAAACATTTGTAACCATGGTAACGACCAAATCGTTTGACATATAAACCAGCAAACGTAAAAGTTTCTACATGATTATTAAATTGTATACTGTGTTAGAACATTTCAATTTAGTCGAATTACCAAACATGACGGTTATTATACAACTAGAACAAATAGCCCCAACGTGCGAAACTATGGCATTGTCAACTATGACATTTTGTTTCGGGCGGTTTAAAATACGAATGAATGATTCGTGAGTCGCTCAGTTAATGGTCGATTTGATAATCGGCTGTTAGATTTCCTTCTTGGGACCTGTAGAGTTGACAACGATGTTAAAATAAATGTTTAATTTGAAGCTCGATTAATAAATGTCTGATTTAGAAAATATTGGTGAAATTGGGTCTTAATCTCTGAAGTACTAATGTATGGCCAAATTAAAAATAGGAAAGAAAAATTTGTATTTTGTAAGAGAAGCTTTGGCTATATTTATTAGTAAGGTAGCATTTATAATGTACTAACGGTCTGCCCCGGCTTCGCCTGTGGTACATATTTACGTTTTCTCTACATAAGAACCATCCTCCTACTTCAATGAAAATATAATAAAAAAAGAATTACTTATCGAAATCGGTCCACCAGTTCACGCGTGACGCCGTGACCACGGAAAACGGGTTGCATCTTTATATATATCTATAGACTAGCTTTTCGCCCGCGGTTTCGCCTTTTCCATGGGATAGATGTTTCACCGCATTAAATTAGCCTATACCTATGGAACTATCTCCAGTCAAACCATACCATAAAAATCGCTTTTTATGACAGATCAAGAACAGTCCTGTAATGGCATGTGATGTTTTTTAAATAAAATAAATAAATAAATAAATAAAAACAGGTTTACCTGATGTAAAAAGTTTATGGATTTGTGATAGTTTTTTAGAAAGGTAGTAAATTATAGTCAGGTAGTCCTTACCCACGCAACTTGCGGACATTTCTTATTTTGCATTTATTGAAGACTCGCTTTGGTAATAAAACCGGTATTTTTATTTAAAAAAGTGACACCTCTACAACAGAACTAAAAGCAGAATATTATAGATATCAGTGTTCACTGCATTTCCATCAAAATAACTCAGAATTTTCTCTATAGAAAAGAGTTAAAAAAATTGAAATGGTTCATTCGTTTACCAGACACACAGACCCAACATACACTGTGTATTAATTATAGATTAAATTATTTTAAGCTGTTGTTATATAAATAACTAGTGGTCCGCCCGCGGCTTCGCCCGCGTTTTCAAAGAAAACCCCGTTCCCGTAGGATTTCGGGGATAAAACCTATCCTATGTCCTTTCTCGGGTATTAAAATATCTCCATACCAAATTTCATGCAAATTGGTTCAGTAGTTAAGGCGTGATTGAGTAACAGACAGACAGACAGAGTTACTTTCGCATTTATAATATTAGTATGGATTTATTATCCTGACATTTCTCATACTAAACTGTGTAGTTAGCTGTTTATTCATAACTAGCTTTCCGTCCACGGCTTCGCCTGCTTTGTCTAAAACATAATACATAAATTATATACTAAAACCTTCCTCTTGAATCACTCTATCTATTAAAAAAACCGCATCAAAATCCGTTGCGTAATTTTAAAGATTTAAGCATACATAGGGAGTAGGGACATAGGGACAGAGAAAGCGACTTTGTTTTATACTATGTAGTGATTGTACACACATCAAACTAATTTTATATATACAAGAAAGTGAAGTAACCGTCACAATTAATAATTTAATTGTATCTAGCCTAATTTATTAATTTATGTCATCTGTACACCATAAAATATATTAAACAACATGTTTGGTCTAAGATCCTAACATAAGGCGAAATTCAACGGCGTGATAATAGAATGAGACCAATTTTATAATTAATTTAGTCTATTAAAAAATGTATTAAAAATGGGTTGACTGGGAAAATCCTGGACAGGACATTTTTAATGAATTAAATTTTTTTTATTTATTTTTATTTTTTATTAATTGCAGTTTCGAGATAATAAAACAATTTTGTAATAAAACAGTGCTGACATAATTTTTTTTTTCATCATCCTATCAAGTGAAAGTAACTGGTACCGACATACCTGTTTATACCTGCCAACCTAGCCGTTTGTCCCGGTAAATATTAGAAAACTATGACTGCACATTCTGTAGGTTTCATACTTTAAGTCTATTATATTTTTTTTTTATTATCTTGATACTGCAATTAATTAAAAAAAAATGTTTTTTTTAAATTAATTAAAAATGTTCTGTCCAGGATTTTCCCAGTCAACCCATTTTTAATACATTTTTTAATAGACTAAATTTATTATAAAATTGGTCTCATTCTATTATCACGCCGTTGAATTTCGCCTTATGTTCGGATCTTGACCAGTTAGCAGCCACAACAAGCGTGTAAATATGTATTTACAGATGCAGATAACGACAACGACACGACCTTGAAACGACAAATCGTGTACTGTAAAGATTTATATTTATGTCGCCACTGTGGGTTATAAATAGACATGTTTGAATGTTTATACTGCATGTTCATTTTAATTACGTTCATTATGATGGTATGGCACTGTTAGTAATTAGTATTAGGTCCAAATAAGATACTTTTAACGGATTTTAATCGTGATTTATTACTGTATGACATTTTTATTTTGTAGTATATAAAATGTAGAGAGTGTGATCAAAAAATTATCTGGATTAAAAAGCTCTATATTTTTTATCTGTAGCGCATATATGAATAAAAGAAAAATACTAATCTGTTCTTAAATATTGTTCAAAATTATATTCGAATATGTGTATTAGCTGATATTCAATTAAATCAATA